>NW_015505284.1:1342541-1346608 GCF_001515645.1 Sinocyclocheilus grahami | reverse complement strand
TCTGGCAGCAGTGTTTGGCGTGTGGTGTGTGTGTGGTTGTCTCAGGGGGGGTGTGTGTGTGTGTGTGTGTGTGTGTGTGTGTGTGTGTGTGTGTGTGTGTGTGTGTGTGTGTGTGTGTGTGTGTGTGTGAGGCAATTCAACTCATCAGCCATCCATCACACTATTGACCAGCAGTGGAAGACATTCTGACCCTCACACACAGACTCAGTTTTAGAGGAATACTTCAACTAAAAATAGCAACTAAAAAACCATTTGCTCTCTTGTGATATTTTTCCACTTTTTTATTTCCATTTGTGGACAAAAATTTAGATGTTTAGAATGAGCAGAATGCTCTTTTCCCAGCAACGAAACTGGAGGATGACTGGCAGTGTCAAGCTCTAAAAATCTCCAGCATCATAAAAATAAAACCTTACAGTTTGCTTACTTTGCCAGATCGCAGCACTATGTCTCTTTGACCCTATTGCACAAGGCTCTAGTGCTGTCCCTGACTAAAAATTTTTCTAGTCGACTAATAGTGGTTCATTTAAGCTATTAGTTTAAAAATCACACATTTACATTAATTTAATTACTTTAATATATACTAAATATATATTCAAAGCAATATTTAATATATGCAGTAGCCTATTCTGCACATACATATTGGTTAGTTTATAAGTAGATATTTCAAGCTTTCTATAGATATATTTCTCATGTCTGTGAGGCAAGTACCATATGCTGAGTTTCGACTATTAGGGGGGCATCATTTTGATATAATGGATTTCTCATCAGCAATCAATACTGTCTGACTACTGATCTCATATTTTGAAGAAAATATTGCATTATAAGCAGTTGGTTGAGTTTTGGTCATGTCTACATGGTAGAGTCTTCATTATACACAGCTTGAGTGTGTGTAGACAGAACTTTGTCTGATTGTATGGTCTTAAACTTTGTTGAATTTCCACTCTTAAAATTTAAAATGGACAATAAATATGACTCATAACAGGAATTGAATTGGTCATTTTAATTGAAACTACTTTTTTCATGTTAAGCTGAAAAAGCTACTTGGTTTGAAGCAATCTATTGTATAAAGTGCTAAATAAATAAATGTGATGTGACTTGATTGGAGTGCTGAATTGCAGAGCTGGTGTAAATATACCCACATCACTATGATCAGATCTTAGCTGCTGTTTTCTCACTGCTGTCATTTTTGTTGTGTGTTTATTTTGTTATTCAAAGGAAAGTGCGTAGCACATATTTACATATTATTCTAAACACCAGGACATTTCCAGGACTGTTGACAGCATTGGGATGTTTGCTAACGATATATACCGTTGCTCAGGTATTTGAAACTTTGAGCTAAGAATGAAAAAGGACTTTGGCATAAGTACATTTGGGCCTTAACAGGTAAAATGTGACATCTTGATCTATATACTGCTTCAACAGCATGGATGAGAATTATTTAATTATTACCATATTACCAATATTACCATATTCAAAATTCACAGGGAAGAGAATAATAATTTCATATTGAGGATTTGCCCAAAATCAAATGCATGATAAATGGTCAAATTGGTGTTGATTCATCCAAAACCAAGCAATCGGGATCAAAATGGCAGTTTAAACTGGTCCAAACATAACTACAAGCTCTGTAAGAAAATCTTCTTCAGCTTCAAAATCGGTGTTTTCTACTGCTTTGTGCTGTGTGTGTTTTAGAGGGCTTTGTAGATGGCCTTTTAGCAATTGGGAATTGCCTGCAGAGTCAATGACCTTTGACCTCAGGGGTCACTCACACAAAGGCAGCTGAAATTGGATTCTAATGCTGACCACAACAATCGCCACAAGCTTTGGCGCTCACAATAATGAGCTTACAGCAATTCTGCATTTCCAAAAAAGTGCCGTTTTTTACAATGAAGTTGCGCATGTGCTATTGCATGCACATTAATGAATGTTTGAGCATCTGAGTTGATGCATGACTTGAGGCAGAAAGAGAGGGCAAGAGGTAGTCTCAGCTACACACACACAAACATACACAAGGTCAAGGATGTTGAATGCACTTTCTGAGTAGCTGTGAGGGAATAGTGCATTCGGCATTCATTTACTGCACACACACATACACACACAGAGGGGTAATTAGCAGGGCCAGTCACACAGCCATGAGACAACCCCTCTTTTAGAGGTTTGATAGCCTTTACAGTGGTCAAAAGAAGAAATGGCCTCCTCCTCCTTCAAACAAAGGGGAACATCATTAAATCTCCTGCCGCCCACAGCCTGAGCCTGATCAATAATCCTGCAAACGGAAGGACGGCAGAGGAGAAAATCCAGGTTAGAGGTGCAGTGCTGGGTTACCTCAAGACCATGAGGTAAAATTAGAGCCAGCATCTCTGCGTATGACCAAAAATCTCTTGTGTTTTTAGAGGAAACTAATTTGCGGAGACAAAATATGTGTCCAGTTCTCAAAAGACAAATCAGATGGATTTGATTGATATACTATAAAAAAAGGAAACAAATGAATCAGATGTTTATACATTCCTTACAAAACATCACTGCTGGGTCGCTACTTGGTGGTTGTCGCATGTCCCTAGTCAAAGAAGGCCAACCCTGAAAAATGTATGATATTTTGCCTTCTAGTTATGGCTTGAGTTCCTTCATCATATTAACTTACAATGAAAAACATAAGTCTGATCTCTTAAAAGGATTGTCCACCCAAAAATGAAAATTATTTTATCATTTAGTCACCCTCATGCCTTCCCAGATGTACAGTAAATGACTTCGAAAAAACCATGCAAAATTAACATAATTGATACACCCAATTGCTAATCGATGTCTTGTGTGTGTGTGTGTGTGTGTGTGTGTGCGTGTGAGAGAGAAAAACACTAATATTTTAAACTTCTGAAACACTAAACCTTGTCTTCCGCTTAACAATGTGTTGACATTCACAGCATGCTGATGGTTGGTCAAAGATGCATGGATTACTGTCAAGCTTTATTTGCATGTTTTTTGAAGCATCAGCTTTGAGGAACAAATTCACTTGAATTATATGGACTTTTACTAAAAATCTCTGTTGGTGTTCCACAGAAGAATGAAACACAATTGCTGTAAAACCGTTTCACACAATTTAAACGGTATTTTATATGGGATGAGTTATGCACTGCAGTTTAATACTAAAGAAAATAAGCTTAAGCAGCAGCACTAATAAAGCTTCAGATGAATGATTGAAGATGAATGCTGCCTCCCTCTGAAATACTATTAGTGTTGTCACATTAGCATCTATGATCAGTTTATTGAAGATAAATTGTGTATAATTGTGCATAAACAGCATCTTGTAATCTCATTAATTTATGGATTCCACAACTGCTCAACGGGCTGTCCTTAGCTAATTTGCAGCTGAAATGTTTTACGAAAGATCAATGGGGTATGATTGCGTGTGACCAATGGAGGAAAGGAGGGACAGGAGTTTTAGATTAGCGCAGGATTGATGTTAGCTTTAGCCTGTCTCCTCTGCGGACTAACCATTATCTTACATGTAACCCTCTACAATTGAGTTTGCTGCAACTTAATCATGCCCCCCTTGGTCATGACCATGGGTTAATCTAATGGAGGGACAGCACTTCAGGGCCACTGTGGGCGCTTTTGGGGGGTTCAAGGGGCCTTTGGAAACACTGGATTCTAGTTTGAATTTCCTTTAAAAGAAAGTCAGGGTGGGGGGTAGATGTTACTGATATATGGTTACTGGACTTTTATAGAGAAACAGAGATAGGTCGTGGAATTGTCCATCACTGCATTATTTTACACCAGCTCTGGGCATCAGATCAAGAGATGGGCTATTTACATCTTGTGCTGTTGGGTAATATGGAATTTTAAAAAATAATAATTTGTTTAAGCAGATTGCATTGAAATCATGCAGTGTTTTGATGCAACAAAACATAATATATGTACATATATTCAGAATCAGAATCAGAATTAGTTTTTATTGCCAGGTATGTTTACACATACGAGGAATTTGTTTTCATGACAGAAGCTCCACAGTGTAACAGAATGACAGTGACAGAACAAAAACACAGATAATAAAAAATAGAAAAATAGAACAA
>NW_015505284.1:1321615-1342346 GCF_001515645.1 Sinocyclocheilus grahami | reverse complement strand
CAGCTCCCCCGACAACAATGTCCAGCAAAACATCCGAATAGTCGAAAACCGGTGAAATATCGGGTGGTGTGTACTTCCGAATGTCCAGCAATTCGTCTCTGGTGAAACTGATTGCAGGGATATAACTAAAGACAGGACAAACTAACAAAAACATAAAAACAACTGCAGAGCACGCCACGGAGGCAGCCATCAGCGTCGGCGCCATTGTGCATACATTATGGTCACCTAACCCTATTGCATTTGCTTATGGCAAATGTGTGTTTTCTCATTGCTGTACCAGTTGTTTAAATAAACATCTTTATTGATAATAATGCTAGTGATCGGTTTTAATTTTGGTAGTAATTTGTTGGCAAGAAAAAAATTACAGGTGCTATATGGATGGAATCACAAGTAGTGAATCATTAGTAATCACTAGTACCGCCAAAATTGGGATTATAATTTTATGTCAAAAAAGTCTTGAAAGTAAACAATAGGACAAAAAATATACATCTATGTGAAAAGTGTTCGGAGTCTAACTCGTTCCCTCATTTGTTGTCGATGAGCATTTCAGTTAAACAAACCGGTTCTGTTCCAATAAACGTTATAAACAAGATCGATGAATAGAACATGATAGCTTTCGCTGCTATACAGAACCGACACTTCTACACGGAAGCGATCTCTCTGCTGACCTTTAAAGCTCTACATTTCAGAATTTATGGGCCAGGGACAGTACTAGCAGACTCAGAGGGAAATATATCTGCACCTTCCATTGTGTTAATGCAGTCGTGTGGCTGAGCGGCTGACAGCGGCTAATTCCATTAGAGAGATGAACCAGGGACTGACAGCTTGGAGCCATAATGAATTGCTGGGACGGAGTGTCAGGCCTCCAAAGCCCTGCTTGATAGTTTTCTGCTAAACTTTGATTCCGCTTTGCCTCATTAAAAGGCTTTACAGTTTTATTGGAGCTGCATCTGTTAAACTCTCTTGGAGTAATTGGGCCAAGATGTTTCCAAGCCAGATCAGTTTTCTCTTTTAATGGAAGAGAATCATAAGCAGTTTGCCCATAGTGTTGTTAGCTCTTCTAATGTAACATATATCGCTGTATTTTGCAAATACGGTTATGATTAATATATCTCTAGTATAAAAAAAGACAATTTTATATAATTACTATTACTGCTATTGCATTTGATCTGTATGTGTGCAATACATCAGAATATACAGCTTCCAGAATAACTGATAAATAAACAGTAATGATAATTCTACTGAAATGTTGAAGATATATTTTGTTCTGAATGTCACAACTGATCAATATGGCTAAACAAGCTAAAGGAATCCCTGTATAATTATAAAGTTTTAAGTGCATTTTAGAAGTCTAGATAAGATTTGTTTTAACATTCAAATGCGTGTGGCAAAATACAGCAAGACACAATGCAATGATTGATTGCAACTTCTCTAAAAAGTGTGTTTAAGTTAATTAGTTGACCCATGACCCATTTCTAATAACTAGCTAACTCATGATTGTACATTTTTGACTCTCAATTTTCGCCAAAACTTAAATGGCTCACTTGTGTCAGCTTCTTTAGAACTTTGTAAATGGATACAAATATAGTGGACTTTTTACACCAGAGCACCAGTATGCACTACAACTTTTAATGCTATGTTTTTGTTTTGTTTTTTCCCCTCACACATCTGTTTGTAATTGTTTAGCATAGTCAGTCTATGTGTTTTTTTAGTGTGTTCATAAACATTAACAGTTTTGAAAATTAAGCTGCAAAATTGAGTCATTCAGAAATCATTTTGGTTATGACACCACAACCATGATCACATTTACATATCAATGGCTAGTAAGTATTCAGCTATTTAGCCAGTCCAGTCAGGGTGAAGTAATGGGGTCATTATTCCTAATGACCAAGAAAAGATACTTTCAAAGTCCTATGTATCTAGTGCTAAATATAGAGGATATTTGTCAAATGTTTTGCCGTTCCTAACTGGGGTTGCACCTGCATCAATGCATAAACTTCTGAAGGATCCCAGTGTTAGACATTAGTGGCTAGTATGTGTGAAAGTGCCTATTGGAGCCTCCAAATCAATCCAACATATAAATTAATTCATAAAGTTTTAAAGTTTGATGTTTTATTGAGTCTAAAGGTCAAGTGAAGCTTAGGTGGCCACTCTACAACACAGCTTCTATTTTTTACAGTTTTTCTGAGCAACTTAGAAACTTTTGAAAATACAGTTTGAGGGATATCAGTTTTGTATGTATCTGAGCCAGAGAGTTGCACTCCTGCGTAGGCCGTTTTGTTTAGACTTCTTAAAGCTGTGTGAAACTGAGGCTACGGAGCCCATTTAGCCTGTACAGAAGCACAATACCTGACCTTTATCCAAGCACAGTTACGGGGCAGCAGTATAGTGAACCCTGCGGTTCTGTCAGTCCGATGGAACCTCAGCGGGGCGGGAACCTGAAGCAGCAGGGAAACCGTTGAAAGGGCACAGATCATCAATACAAGAGAGGGTGTGGCTTAAGAGATCGTCCCCGTACCGAATATACTCACCAAAAATATCAGGACAAAGACCGGTGCATCACACTACAACTGACACCTAACAGAAACAAGCTGTGTGCTGTAGGTGTTCAACAGTTATGTATTTATGTTTCGGTTCTTAGAGAAGAAAAAGGGTAAAAGGCAAAACTGAAAGAAAGACAGATCACCGGAAAACCCCAATTGTGCTGCTGGGTTTGATCTTTTTGCAAGTACATTGATTCAGCAGACACAACCCTTTTGAAACCACAGTGCTATTGACTTAGTGTCGCACTGATGGTAATGCACCCTGCTCCCCTCCCCACCGGGCCATCGCTGGACCATCACTGAGCCGCTGCATGAGCCCTTTTATGTCTCTCAGCAGTGGTCTAACCTTTAGCTGGACCTGAGGACCCAGCTCCTGCTATTCGTAGACACTCCTAGCAGACTGTTCTATTGTAGTATCAGCATTCAACTTCACACAAACAGGAAAAACACTGAAGTCTAACTGAGAGAGACCTGGTGATTCTGGGTCGTTGTGAGTTCCTTTCAACTTGATAAGTACAAATTTCCAACTCAAAAGCGCAATGGAGTGCAACTTTAAGTCGAACATAAAACTTGAAAACTTGTAGGTTACATAAGTTTCAGATTTTGAAATACAAGTTGTATGACATTATGTGAACATGTCATAACAGATAGATTTGTGCAGTTGATGTTAAACATTTCAGGTTTCTTTATATGTCATCTTCCAAGTGACAGACAATGGAATACTTTCATGGTTAGAAGTTGAAAATCCTATTGTTCCTCTAAAAGAGAACAAAACTGAAATTGTCATTGCAATATATTTCAGCTTTGTCGCACCCAACAGAATTTATACATTCAAATTAGTCTTCCTCACTTCACTGAACACACCATTAAGGTAATCAATATTCTAGCATATTGTACCATGGTCTGAGTGGTGGTACCAGCTGCGTGTTAGACTAGCTGCTCATTATCCCGAGAGCATCCCACCGGATGTCTCCCGCCAGGATGGTCTTGGACGCAAAGCATGTATCGATGAGTTGGTTCTGGTCCTCCACTGGATTGTCATCACCGCCATTGATTGCTCAGAGCCATGGAGAAACTGTGTGACCCATCAGCGGGAAAGAGACCTCCTCCAGCGATCTTCGTGGGTTTGAGCCCAGAGTCTATTAATTACTGGCCCTAAAACACTCCAGATTGCATCAACAAGAAGTTAGAGATAAGATGATGAGACAGGGTAAAAAGAAAGAGACTAAGAAAGAGAGAGAAGACATGGTTGAGTGATTTGTTGGAGTGGTGAATATTACAGCTGGTCTGCATTAATATTAACAACCAGTGTTACTCAGGTCATATACTGTTGTAGTTTATGCTACATCAGAGAACTGCACTGATTGCAATGGGGCAGGTGTATTGCAGGGACGTCTGTGAAACTGATGCTCCGCGGTCATAAGTTGAGAAGTCTTGCAACACACCCTTACAAAGATATCTGTTTACCAATTAGGATGCATGTTCTAAGGATTGTTGTAAAAGACTATAATGCATTTGTCAATAAAACCCTTTTAATTGGCACATTTAATTGAAAAGTGTAACATCCCCTCTCTGTTGGTTAATTATCTACAGTACTGAAAGCCTGTACCTTTAGGGTCAGTGTCCACTTTTTGTTCTCTGATTGTACTAAATTGATACACATCTGCATGATTCCATCAGACAACACACAGACCAGGCTTAATTTCATGCACATCTGAATAGTGTGTTAAACCCCATCAACTCACATTGTCTTCTATCTGCAAGGACAGGTCAAAGGAACAAGTATTTTAAAACCTAATGTTCACTAACTGTGTTTGGTGGATTGTTTTGTCTATAGTGTTTTGAAGTATGGATAGAATTGGGTGTGAATTGCCAAAGCCATATACTGTAGCATCAATTAAATAATTTCATTCTGCATTTTTTTTCTTAGCCTGGTTCCCTTGTAAATTTTCAGTGGGTCTCTATGGTGCTGCAGTGTAGATAACCTAAAGCTCGCCCAGTCTTTATGGACTACTGGAGTGACAGAGACATTAACATTAGCACTCATTGCACTAATCAAACTATGTTTATGGCTAGGCTTTAACACACACACATGCAGACTGCTGAGTAAACAACAATCTGCAAGAACAAAGATGCTAAGAAATTACAATTGTACAATACATTTTACAATGCTTTCCTTCTTGAAAGGGAAAAAAAATGCTTAAATAAGCAGAAGTTGGTTTGCAGGACCAGGATTAGAACCAGGACCTGTTATAGAACCTCCCGTGCTAGGTAGCATATCAGGCAGCAAGTGTTCTCCAGACTTTCCAGTCTTTGGTGAGTTCCTGTGTTGTTCAGTGTGGTGTTGAGTGGCCTCCAGATGTTCAGTGTCAGTCCTTGTTGGCATCTGGCAATGAACTTTGGGGAACCATCTCATTGCTATCATCAGGATTCTATGGTTCTATATTCAGAACTAGCCTTCAGCAAGGTCTCACCAGTATACATGTATATCGCAGTTGGGATCACGATGGTGGTGAAAGGTCATAGTTTGATCTTGAGGGAGATGGATGGTGATGACCAAAGCTTGTTAATCCTCTGAAAGACGCTTGCTTCCTTCCAGACGTAGCACTTTTGATTAAAATACAGTTACTGTGTATTAAACGAAACTGCATATTAATTAAATACATCTGAAACATCTGATTGACTGTTTGTTGCGTTGCAGAGTGTTTTACTGTTATCTTTCAATGTGGACATGAGCTACTTAACATCAGAAACTTCAAAAGATACTTAACCACGGATGAGTGTGGATGGAGTTTGACACAGGTGCCATTCAATCACTTTTTTTATACTCTACCAGATACATGTTATACTCTAACCTAACACATGTGGTGTTGAAGGGCACCGTCTGCGTGGATACAAAAATTGTGTTGCACACGGATGGTGTGCCTATAACACACGCTTGACACAATAAATATAATCTTAACTGATGAGATACTAAATGAATCCACCCGGGACATTAATGCTTTGTGTTTGATGTAGGCCATAATGTGTACTTGACTACATATTCAAATGACTGTTTGCTCAGTCACATGACCAACACCAGCCGCTGCAATTCCATAATTATTATTGATTTGCTCACTGGCTGTCAATCTCAGGCTGTGTGCAGAGAGGAAGAAGGAGAGGTGATGGACAGAAAGAGGATTGGACAGTAACCATGCAGCATGGAAACCTCATCTCCAAAATGAGCTGGGATGAGATAGTGCTGCTGGATAAGGGTAATTGATGATTGTCTTAGCGAGGGGCTGTAAGGGGAGGGAGAAAAAAGAGGAATGGGGGATGCTGGGAGGAGGGAGGGGGGTTGTGTTATGGTCTGAGAAAATGAGAGTGAAAAATTCCTTTGTGGTCGTTCCTCCTCTGGGCACTGCTGTGTACTTTATGTTGGAGATCATCTCCAAAATCCTGAAAAACAAATATGCAGGACCTTTGGATTGAAATGTCAACGCGCCACAGGCATTGATTTCCTCCTGAAGTGTCCGAGGCTGCTGGATATTCACCATGCTGATGTGAGACACTTTTCCAGACAGCTTCAGACGAAAGCACGTGGATGCACACACCTGAACTGAGCCACATGCACTTTTGTAGCATTTGATTTTTCCCTGAAGTCTAATTATAGTGATAGTCTAGGTTTTCAATCATAGCACTCTGTGGTCAGATATTTACTTACATTCACAGTCATCCATTTGCTTGTTTGCATATCAATTTTGTGTCACTTGTGTTCAGTTTCAAAGAAAACACGGAGCACTACACGAATAAAGGTGTGGGTGATTCTCATGTGGCTTTGAGACCTGTTGTTAGTGCTTCTCGCTGCTGACAGAGTGATTGCAGTTCCCAGGTTCCATTCAGAACTAATGGAGCGCCATTCTCTCTGCTCACAAACCCAATTAAATCTGGAGATCTCTCACTGATAAACCCAATTCAACATGGCCACTGGATCCTTCATCTCTAAATATATATTACAGCTCAGAGTGCTAAGAGAGATGGAACCTCTCTGAGCATGGGCAGTGGAGAGGATTGTTTTAACTGTCTGCTGATATAAGTGTGTATCGATGTTTTCAGCATTTGACTGAGATGACGTGCCTGGCTGAGAGTGTCATTGATAGTTAAGTGTATTTTTGGATTTGGACTCCGTATGAGTGTATTTTGGAAGTGTATCTGTTGTTTTCTTTTCATCAGATGTGTAATTTTAAAACAATTTTGTTTAAATAAACAATACGAGTAAAACTCCAGAGCCAGGAAAATTTGTCCTTTTCCTGGCTCTGTATGTAGCACCTAGCTGTAGCTCAGTCCATCTCTCTGAATTATCCCAATGTTTCAAAATGTAATAAATTTAATGATTCGCAAAGACACTATTATTGAAGGATAACGCAGTGTAAACTTGATTGGGGTTTATTGTTTTACAAGAAGAGGGTGTTAAAGACACAACATTAAAAATGGATTGTTAAATTCAGTGGGTCATGAGTGTGGGTCACTGTTGCCTCAGCAGAAGTTTCCTGGTTTGAGGTCGGCTGAGCCAGGAGGACTTTCTGTGTGGAGTTTGCATGTTCTCCCTGTATTGCCATGGGTTTCCTCCAAATGCTCCACTTTCCCTCATAATCCAAAGACATGCACGATAGATCAATTCAAAATGCTAAATTGTCTTCCAGTAGATCCTACTCAATATCTCTTTAGAGTGGGGTCTGTCCTAGTGCCTTTATTCCAGCTTTAAGCTCTGTAATAATGAAAAGCTTTAATTGTGAAACTGGCTGTGTCCATCAGCAGCCATGAGTGGCTTCGACAGAGACATACTTTAATTAAAGAGAGTCAAGACTTATGATGAACGACAGTGCATGCTCGGCAAAAACACTAGGGCTTTATTAAATAATGTGCTTTGAAGATACCAATGACTCATTTTTTATTTGAAAACTATAAAATTTATTTCTGCAGAGGATACTTGGCACTGGCTTTTGTAGAGGGAAGTAAAAAGGTGTCCCAATAAATGACAGAAATGATTTCTGGTCCTCTCTTGCTCTCCTACGCTCATGCACTCATGCTTTTTGTATGAGCAGTATCTTTCATTTGCAGAAATAAATATTCGCTCGCTACATGGCACAGAGCAGAATGATGGAAAGCTTCTCATTAGGAGCAGCCGAGACTTTATTCTGTATTCTGCATATCCCAGGACGTCTCCCCAAAGCTCTGGAATGGGATGGATTCTTCCAGAAGCACCGCATCAATTTTCCCTGACACTTATTAATAACCTGAGTCTTTGACATCAGATAGCCGAGCAGCCCTTGACGGTGTCCAATAGTGAAATGGATGTGGCTTGCCAAGGGTGGAGGGGAGATAGCAAATGATTTCTGATTGGCTGTGCCTGTCAGAGCAGAGAGGAAAGAGAAGATCTTGGCGTTGACTTCTCTCCTCTTACGCACATTATTTACGAGTGGCTGCGGGCGAACAGCCTCATCTCACACACCTCGGGGTATCTGGGCCACAGTACACTTCACACGCTCTCCGAGCACTCAAAAGGCCTTTACTGATACAGGAAAAGCACACACCTCAGTCTGACTTTGGCATTTCAGAGTGTTTAGTCATCTTACAGTTCTGTGTAGATGATTCTGGTATTAAAAAATGACAAAACAGATAAACCCCACACGTGCTTAGGGGAAATCACTGAATGTCTGAGAAATTCCCAAACCTTGAAAGTTTCTATTTCTGTCAGTGTTGGCAGTCTTTCTCTGTAGCCTACAGGCATGCTGCCATATACAGAGGTGAAAGGAAAACTGGGCCAGGCTATATAAATGTGCTCACAAATGAAAAGTTACTATCTCAGGTAGAAGGAGGGAAGACTTGGCAATATTCTGTGTTTTCTGATGGTATTTATTCTGGTCAGTACTTTGTAATTTGGGTCCCCCTAAGTCTATATTGTGCTGGGCCCCTATACGTGAAATGCAATTCACAAACTATATGTGATATATTTCAGGGTGAGTCTTGATTTTATCCATTGTTAATTGATTAGACTGGGAAATGTGGGAAAAGTACATATCAAAATAAAGGTGGTTGAAAAGCAGGAGACATTGTGACGTTATTCAAAAAGGAAATTTGTTTTTAAAAGTGTAGATAGCTGTTTAATTTGTTGTTTTTGCACCATGATGTATACAGGCAAACCAAGCATGTTCAGCATGTCCAATAAAGCAAAAGGCTTTTTTTAAGGATTCACAGTAATAAGCAGGTCTTGTTCCATATATATATATATATATTTAGATGACAACATTAGAATTGTAGGATAATTAGGAGAAGCCCCTTTTCATGACCTGTATGGTACATTTAATAGTCTAAGGCGAGCATCATATTACTGTTGCTCATATAAGGTTAGTTTGTTTTTATATTATAATCATGATGATATTTGGATTGTCAAATTAGTTGTTCTGTGTTTCCCCCTCCAGATACTCAGGTTCATTATTACCTAAAGTTGCTGCAGTCCCGTATGTGGTAGACAGAGTGAGAATGGAGAAATCCTCTGTGCAGATAACTCACAATGGAGAGCTCATTTTTATGTCAAGGCGTTTAGTGCCCGTATCCCAATTTCAACAAGAGCAGCTTGTAGTCAGCTGGACATTTTTCAGGCGGTGATGTTTGTACTGTTCAATGATATGAATCTCTTGGTGTGCTGGTCAAGCACCTCTAATTTAAAGAGCTGAAATATAGTCCTTGTTCAGTCCACTACCAGAGCCACTCAATGAAAAGCAACTCCTGTGATGATTGCTAGGGATTATTTAGAAAATGGAGCCACTTGAGGAAATCCTATTTTGCTCCTTGGCCAGACTTTCAAGCTGAGCAGTCTGGGTCAATGAGAGCAAATTAAATCAATTATCAATTTCTCAATTAAAGCCTTGGTATTGCTCACAAAGTCGCAGGAGATAATGGAGTTCAGTTAACCTGCTGCATGGATATCCTCAGTCAATCAGCTCTGGGCTTTTGATTCTTTTCACTAAAACCTACAAATCCAAAATATGCTCCTAAATCCTGAGATCATCTATTTCTGAGATAATTGCCAAAACTTGCACCAGTGGAAGGGTGCAAACTTCAATAACAAGAGATTACAGTAATGAAATTGTGTCTCCTCCGATTCCTCAAGAATCTGGCCCTGCTTACATCAATATCTCTCTCCAGGTTTATCTTGTGGTTTTACAATGTCTAACCCATCAGCCTTGGCCCTGGAACAGGGATGGGCAAACTCTGTCCTGGAGGGTAACTGTCCGGCAGAGTTTAGTTCTAACCCTAATCAAACACCTGAACAAGCTAATCAATGTCTTCAGAATTACTAGAAGGCTTGTGAGTTTTATCAGAGTTCGAGCTAAACTCTGTAGGACAGTGGCCCTCCAGGACTTAGTCTGCCACCATGGTTTCCATGCATATCTAAAATATGAAAGCAGATAGAAAGTTATATATCCAGAAATATCCAAAACAGTTTTTAAATCAAACTTAAGGAAACTGTATTTTGGGAATGGTTTGTTTCTAGCAAATGTTGGATGGTTGATCAGTTTGACATGCTGTTGATGTACATGACCGAGCTTGTAGATTACTTTGTACCAGCAACAAACCACCATGTTTCAAAAACCTGCTTGACCACCTTATAATGGTATGATTTTTTTCTTCCAATAGGCCCTTTATCAAAATGGTGTACCAGTGGAGCCTGGTCACCACAAACTGGTAGTCCAGCTGATCATGCACCTTAAATCTCTTGCACAAAGTAACGGCCATTTTGGACCAACTAAAACCCCACTGCCATGTTCCAAAGCACGACTAGGACCTTAAGTTGGTTTTGGGTGGATTTTTTTTTAACAGGGTTCAGCACTACAGTCAAATTCAATGTCTCTGAGCAATGCCTGATGGGCTGGTAATTGAGTTTTCAAGCCAGGTGAGACACACAGGTGCCCTCCAGAGCCATTAGATAAAAGAGGGTGAAGAGGGATTTGGATTTACTGCCATTTTGTTTGTAACGTCCTCACTGTGGCGGATCTAAGTGGACTTGTACAGTAGAGGCCTCCAGAGAAAGGGATGAGAGGGGAAACAGGGAGATTATCCTATTAAGTCCTACATGTCTCTCGGGGATTAAGTTTAAGCACTAACACCAGCACTTTTCCTTCAAGATAGAGTCTTTCTCTCCTTCTTTCTTTTCCTGTGGAAAAGACCAGCTAGACCAACATGATTTCATACTGGTCTATACTGGTTAGTGCTGGATTGTTGCTGGTTTAGCTAGTGGATTAGTAAAACCATGCTGGTCGCTAGCAAAACTTGGTTGGTGAAGGTTGTCGACCAACATGGCCTTTCTGGTGAAGATGGTTGACCAAGGTAGTCTTGTTGGTTGGTTACACTAGTTTACCATCTCTCTCACTCTACTAAAGAGAGAATATTTAAAGCTGTACAGATTAGTGAGGATGCAAAAACTAAGCCAGTTTCTAAAACTACATACTAGTATGTTGTACTAATTATTGATTTATCTTAAAACTGCAGTGGTTGCAAAGTGTTACTGAAACATTATTTTGTTTCCATCATTGAAGGCATTCTTTAAATTAATAATGATTGAGTAAAAACAGTCATTGAAGATATTGACTTTGTTCGGCTGTTAACAGTCCAACGTGATCTCATGATAATTTGTATGTATTTTATGTAAAATGTGGTTCTATAAAACGTAAATTTACTTACGTTTTTACAGGCGCTAAATCATACAATACTGACGTATTTTCTGCATCTTAAACGTACAAGTACTTACATATTTTCAGCATTTAAACGTACAAAACTCACGTATTGACGACACCTAAAAATTAATCCTTATGAATATTGAAATTGCGGCATTCATTTTATTATAAGTTGTTTTTAGTTGTCATATCAGTTACCTTGTTTTCAATCGCATTAAATTGTTTACTCGTTTACTTAATATGAAATGATGACATTTTGTTT
Source organism: Sinocyclocheilus grahami (assembly GCF_001515645.1). Taxonomy (NCBI): domain Eukaryota; kingdom Metazoa; phylum Chordata; class Actinopteri; order Cypriniformes; family Cyprinidae; genus Sinocyclocheilus; species Sinocyclocheilus grahami. Next base: position 1,330,824 of record NW_015505284.1, on the reverse strand, counting down.
TGTTGTGTGATTTCTGCTGCCAGCTCGTTTCCAAGAATAAACCTACATAATCTTAAACAAGACTTTAAACCTTAAAATAAATAAAATTTCTGCAATGGTTCAACCTTTACTTGTCATGTAATGTTTACTTTATTTGCCATGGGCCACAAAAGGCGTTTTCTCCGACATGCTGTGACTGACAATAGAACTATAAAATACACCAAAATCGTAACATAATTACGAAATGAAACAATTTTATTTGTGCATTGTAATCCAAATCTTCTGAATCCATATGACTGCGAGGAACAGACCCAATTCCAAGCCTTTATTCAGCGATCTTCATTTCCATCCCGAGCAGTTAAGTCCAGTGACTGTAAACTGCAAAGCCTGCGCTGACTGACATGCTCTTTACAAATTCAAATGTTGCCACTTCAAACGACAGGACTTTTTTACGGCAGGATAATCGAACGCTCATTGGCTCTCGTTTGCATTCGTCACAGATTGTGACATGCTGTGTTTCTGGTGAGGTGTTTGAATGATGCGCGCGCACCTTCACGAGTTCACGGAGTGGACCGAGAAAATAATCTGGATAATATTTTCAGCGATTAACAACATAAATTCTGCTCTGAACCTCACACAAACCTACTGTTTTCCACCAGAGAGAACTGCGGCTGCAACGCATCCTCATTTGGATTACTTTTGGCCCCTTACTGCTTTTGACATTTTTGCAATAAATAAATGATTGTAATTGCATTTATCTGACTGTCATGTTTTCCTTATATTTAAAGAAATAGTTATGTTTAGGTTTAGAGGTAGGAGTGGGATTAGCGACTATAAAAATATTTTAATGCTATATTGTTACTAAAATGGATAGTTTCCTGCATATTTCGTTCAATTGCATTTTATATCCTTTTATACTTGCTGTAAAATGGGTAGGTTTAGGTTTGGGAGTAGGTTAAGGGGTCTAAAATCGAAATTGCTTATTGATAAAATTATAAAAATGCATATTCGCTATAAAATGGGTAGGTTTAGGTTTGGGAGTAGGTTAAGGGGTCTAAAATCGAAATTGCTTATTGATAAAATTATAAAAATGCATATTCGCTATAAAATGGGTAGGTTTAGGTTTGGGGGTAGGTTATGGGGTCTAAAAATCCAAATCGCTTATTGATCAAATGATTTTAAAAAATGCATTGATAATAATATCTTGACATAAAAGGTATGTAAATATTTAAATTTTTTTAGCTAAAAATATGTAGCGATTTGTACGTTTTAAACGTCGATATGCATCTAAATTGTACGTTTTCCTTGTGACTTAAAGTTTTCAGTATCATCTCATTTAGGTATCTCAAAAGTTTCTCCAAAATAAAATGGGTAGGTTTAGATTTGGGGGTAGGTTATGGGGTCTAAAAATCCAAATCGCTTATTGATCAAATGATCAATTTGTACGTTTTAGCATCAATAAAAACGTACAAAAATTTACGTTTTGTGCTTGTAAATGTTACGTATTAATACCTATGTATAAACATGAGACCAGGCTGAACAGTCTTGATTGAGATGCGGTATTTTAATTTTACACCATGTTTAAAAATGATTTTATATTTACATGGTACCAAATGATTACCATATTCGTTTACGATGGTATTTACTTTATGCTCCTAGGTACCGCAAACAAAATACTTGTGGGTGCATATTATTGATTTCATGTTTTCCTAAGTTTTATCATGTCAAGATCTGAAGTTGTGCTGCTGCATAAGCACTTAATGGCAAACAGTGAATAGCTCAGGTTTATGTGTGTGAGTGTGTGTGGGTAGTCCTGTACACAGTCCTGTAATGAACATGCCGCAGGCTACAGGACTCAAAAGATCTTCTCTGACACCTGAAGCAGCTCTAGGATTAGAGATTCCTCTAACACACACTGCAAATACATCTCAATATGCCAACCCTCCCACCATGTCACTTTCCTTCTGTAAAGTGCCGGCCAGGCGAGACTTTGGAGTCTTTGTTCGGTTATAGGCCCAGCTAACTGCCTCAGGCAGTAGCTTTACTTTCCCATCAGGCATTTCTCTCAGCAGGATGCCCTTTTCACTGAGCAGCCTTCTTCAGGCTACCTGGGCCAGCCATAGCAGAGATGGATTCAGCAGCAGGTACTGTATAGAATGTTAAGGACAGTCTCAATCATGTTTGGATAATCATGTACAGAGGCCATGGAGGAAATTTATATTTGAACCAAAAACAAGATATGACCAACACTACGTAAGATTCATATCTCTTGAGCAGAATAACATTTTCTGATATTGAGTTGTTCATGACAATTATACTCATTATCTATTATTGAGACAGACAAAAAAAAAATTTGTTTACACATTTCCTGCATTTTTTTTATTCTGTTGACTGCTGTGCTATTCAAATGAATTTTCATATATCTTGTGTCATATTATGTGCATTTACCTTTATATTTAGCATTTCATAGCTGATTAATTGTGTATATACTGTACATGTGGTTCTGCAAAAGGCTCAAGAGATTCACATTCACTGCCACTACAGGTCAGTTTAGGGGTAGAGGTTAGGTTTAAAGGTAAAGTGTAATTACATGCAGGTAACATGTATGTACAATAACGTAACTTGAAACTGGATATTGTGTACTGCATATTGTACAGAATATTGTACAATATTATTTCATTTCTCATTATTATCATTTCTAAGTCACTTTGGATAAAAGCATCTCTGGAATGAATAAGTGTAATTGCAATGCATACATTAAAACAAATGCTTATGTTATGTAATTACACAGTAGTTAGTAGGGGTTTTTTTTCGTTTTGTTTTTTTCGTTTTTATGTTTGGTCACATATCAGTCTGATGTTCTTCTGGGTAGTTCTTAGCCAGTTCTAGGCAAGACTAAGCTGGACAGTGGACCAGACTATATGCTAATAATAAATCTTCTAGCTATACAAGACTGTAATTAGTGTTTTCTTAAATATGGTTAAACTTTTTTTACATACATCCTTCTTTATATATACACTGTAGTTAAGTGTATCTGTATTGATCTGTCCATTGCCACATATGTGACAAAACTAGTGTCTCGTTCTCTTAAAAATAAAGGTGCTGAGGACACAAATTTGTGTAATAACATGGGTATGACATAGGTATTACAACGAGAAGGTGATTTATGAGGACATTTTCAGTGTCCCCGTAATTCAAAAGGCTTATAAATAATTCAGAATGAGTTTTTTTGAAAATCTAAAAATGCAGAAAGTTTCCTGTGAGGGTAGGTTTAGGGGTAGGGTTGGTGTAGGGCAATAGAAAATACGGTTTGTACAGTATAAAAACCATTACGCCTATGGTGAGTCCCCATAAACCATAAAAACAAACCTGTGTGTGTGTGTGTGTGTGTGTGTGTGTGGTGTATTGATTTTGCAGTGTTAATGTGAGACTCCTGCTGTGTATGTGTACTATGGCTAGAGGGAGCTCTCCTCTTATTCTCAGAGCCAGACGTTCTGCTTTATACACACACATACACACTCAGACCAACTCAAAACACTTATTATACAAGCATTCTCACCCTTTTTTCCAGGTGGTTTCTAGGTTGTTGTGGGTGGTTGCTAAGGTGTTTCTCTATGGTTACTAGGTTATTCTGGGTGGTTGCTTACAGGACCAAGTCAAAAAAAATGCTCACTATCAAGTATCTATTATATTCTGTTTTTAGATATGTTGCTTACCTCCTTAAATGTAAGTTTAAATCGTGCCTTAACAAATAACACTAAAAACTTAGTGTTGATATAAGGGGGGGGGGGGGGGGGGGCCAAGGGGGCAAGGCCCCTTCCAGCCCATGGCGGTCATCAGCGATAGAGACTGGTCCCATGAGGCCTTGCAGAAAAGACAGGAGAGTAGGAGTGGTGGGGGTTTGTAAGGAAGAGAACAGGAGGATGGGGGTGTTGCTAAAGGAAACAAAAGGATGAACAGAGCATCTTCCACACATCCGTAACTCTGTGTGTGTGTGTGTGTGTGTGTGTGTGTGTGTGTGACAGGACACAGTGTCACGGTGCTGTCAGTCGGACACTCCGTGGCCTTCAAGAGCTGCTGTTCTTAGAGACCGCAGGTGGCCTCCGAATACAAAGATTGATCCAGAAAAACAAAGGAAGGTGTGTGTGTGTGTGTGTGTGTGTGCACATGTAGTTTTGATTCTGTGGCTTCAGGGTTCTGGAAAGTATCGGGGTGGTTGTTTAAATCACTTCCTTTTAATTTTTAAAGTCAAATATATTTTGTGAGTGATTCTTGACAAGTCTGATTCATTTGTCGTATCACTCGGGTAAATAAGATGTTGCTATTTTATTCCTTGTGACTTAAAATTTTCAGTATCATCTCATTTAGGTATCTCAAAAGTTTCTCCAAAATAATAATGATTAAAAAAAAATCATATATACATGAATGAGATACTATAGCTACAAAGAGAACATCATACTTTGGCCTTTAAAAACTTTAAGAAATATTTATGTTTGCATGTAGAGCTGCTTGAACGGCAGACATTTTATTTGTTTCATAAACTAAAAATTGTTTGATATTCTTCCCATTTATTACTGTAAAGCTGCTTTGGCCTGTAACATATGAAGCACTATGTAAACAAATGTGACCCGTCTATCCTCTGAGCATCTTTTTAGACATAGTCTAAAATTGTAGCATAAATTCACTGTGTCCTTTTCTTTGGGATATAAATATGCATATATTAAATGTCTTCATTTAATGGCATTGCGTAGTGTAGGAGAAAAAATTAGATATTAAAAAGATCCCATTTCTGATTTTTTTCCCCCTATTGGCTTTCAGTCATCCACTCAGCATTGTTTCTCTATCAAACAAGCACTCATATGTTTAGTTGCTAACAGTATAATGGACCAAAACAATACAGCGTCTGCGCTCAGAATCATTCAAAACTGTGTGTTCAGTTTGCATGAGCAGTGCGCTTTTGAGAGCTAAGCTGTCTGTAGGTGCACAGCCGAATACAACTCAAAATACACTTCCCATGAACAAGAGCAGGTCAGAGGCAGGGGGAATGGTGCTTGTATGTGCTGAAAGGTGGATTTCTGAATTAGGTTCTTTAAATGGTGCTGGGCTGGGAGGGGAATATTGATCTTGAACTAGCCTCAGCTGGTTCCAAGGAGGCTGTGCGCAAGCGTGTGCATGTGTCCGTTTCTAGTGTCTTCCTGCACAAAGCAGTTGTGTTTTCACCATAAAAAAGAGACACATCCCAGCATCCTGCAGCATGTATGAGCCTTTAGATGTATCACACACTGCTGAATTAGATGCTCTGAAAATGAGAAGGCCAATAAATACAATTAACACCAAACGCCTGAGGGATAAAGCTGTGAGTGTGTGTGATCGTTTAGATGTTCATAACTGTAATTATGGAGAGATATTGTGCTGACCTGGTTAAAATATACTGTAACAGGTTAAAAAGAAAAGAAAAGAAAAGAAAAGAAAAGAAAAGAAAAGAAAAGAAAAGAAAAGAAAAGAAAAAGAAATAATAAAATATTGAACATCTCTACAGCATCTACTTTTTTGGTAAAAATTAAAATGGTCATGGTATCTATCATCTAAATAGATAGATAGTCAGTCTTTCTCACAGTATTTTATTCCATACTAACTGAAATAAACACATGATATAACTAAAATGACAAGTCTTCTTCCCCTTGTTTAGGAAAAGACCCTCTGGTCCTCATCATCGTCTCCCCAGATGATGATGTATTGCTCAGGCTCTGAGTCCTTAAGGCTATTATATCGCAGGAAGCAGCCTGACGTGCTCCAAGGCACCCCGGAAAATCAATACACCAGGGGTCAATTACAATATTTAGACCATGTGACTTCCAGAGCAAAATAAATCTTTTGCATCAAAAATTCCACCCGCTTTTGTCTAACATTGCTTAGCTTTGAAACAGGATATGGAAGTAGAGAGACAGTTTTCTGAGTAGCTTGTAATATTAAAGTAATCATCAGTGTGTTTAAAAGGACGAATGTCAGTGTGACAATATGTTAAATAATATTTCCTGCCAGCATGATAGTACCAGAAATTATTCTCACACTTTTTATTAAAGGGGTCATATGACGTTGCTAAAAAAGAACATTATTTTGTGCATTTGGTGTAATGAAATGTGTTTATGTGGTTTAAGGTTAAAAAAACACATTATTTTCCACATACTGTACATTATTGTTTCTCCTCTATGCCCCGCCTTTCTGAAACGTGTCGATTTTTACAAAGCTCATCGTTCTGAAAAGCGAGGTGTGCTCTGATTGGCCAGCTATCCAGTGCTTTGTGATTGGCCGAATACCGCAAGCGTGTGACGGAAATGTTACTCCCCTTACCATATGATGGCGTGTCCCGGCATACAAATCCTGGCATATATTTACAAAACCAGTAAAACCCATTATAAACAAGGCATTTGTTGCATCCAGTGGGGACATAATTACTGATTATAATGACTTTTACTGTCTTTTTACACGTTGCGTTGCATAATGCAGCGTAAACATAAAACCATGTCTGCATTTGTGATCGGAGAAACGACAAACAACAAAACGCGTTTGAATCATCAGTGGCAAATCCTTTAAATATGAAAGTATACTTACAGGCTGTGAGTCAGCATTATTTGTCAGAACACCAGCATTGTAGGCTACTCTCCCAGGAAACAGTCCCCGTCCTCCGTAAAATGCGTTGCTCACATCGGAATATTTGGGTTGAACTGTTCTGGAACAGTGTTGTAAATACAACTTAACCCCTGATTTCTAGTTGTGTTCTCTTTTGGAAGGCCAAACAAAGTAGTTTCGCTTTCACAACTAAACACACAGCGTCTCAACGACATGATGAAGGCAGCACCAATACTACAGTGAGAATCAAAGTTACACCTTCTTTCTTTGCCTGAACATTTGGGCAATGTTATGCAAATCTTCCCACAGTGACGTAGACATGTGGGGGCGTGTTTAAACGAGGTGTTTTAACGAGGACGTGGACAAGTCTTAACTTTTATAAAGAATATCTCTTTGGGTTTGAGACTTTATTCTTTTAAACTTTAGGGATCTTATCTATTCACGAACAACTTGTAACACTCCAAAGAGAAAGGAAAACTTATATGACCCCTCATATGACCCCTTTAATCAAGGCAATAATCAGCATTACCACTGCATAGTACTGTACCTCAAATACTGCAAATCCTACTGTTTTGAAGTGATCAGATTAATATTTACAGACAATAAAATAGACAAAAAAGTATCTCATACATTGAAGAAGGGACCCAAGCTATATCTATAGAGACCATAATGTCATACCGACTTGGAGGTGGCCTCTTTTGACATATTTACCAGTAAGGAGCCACTTACATTACCCTAGCAACAACAAATCATGTTAGAATTTATTTGTAATAAAATGTAATTAAAATTTACGATGGTAAATGTTTGGAAAGCATTTATAAACATAGCTAAAAATCGTCTCATAATTTACAATGGTTTGGATTGTATTTTTAGTGGCTATCTTTTTGTGCTGCATCATGTGTTTTTTGTTTTTTTTTTGGTCAAAACGAATAAGATAAATCACAAGAGCAAAAAGATAAATGAAGACGTATGAAATGAGGATGAGCGATTGCATTTCTGTTTCCCAGAAAAACTTTGAAACTTTTAGCTGATTACAGCTTTTCCCTCCCATCCCTGTCTCTCCAGCTCAGACACACAAAGCAGCGCTGTGATGAATGGTTTTCAGAAATATGCAAGCTTGACTGAGGTGGTGCAAGGCTGGACTGATCTTGATTTACTGTAGGTAAATTTGACCAAACAAAACTCTGGAAGGAAACTATTAAATTAATATTTTTTTCTTTTCTTTTTTTCCCCTCTGAGAGCTAGCTTGTAACAATATTACATTTATTCATATTATATTAATGAAACTGAAGTCATACTTTTAAGCTATTCTGTAGAATTCATTTTTTTAAGTTATTCCAGAGTAAAATGTTTCTTAGCTCAAGAAAATTTAAAAAATGTTTATCCTAAAATTCATCATGACAAAGAACAAATGAGTTGTCAGAGTACAGACTTTAGCAAATCTGAGGAAAAACAAGAGACCTACAGTATACAAACTAGCATCCATTTGCTAGTTATCATTGCTGCTAATTAATTATGACAAAGTCTATAATCCAATATTGCAATATTCCCACACATTCATATTTAAAATTGTTAAGCTGCTTAAGCTGTTTCCTCTTCAGAAAATCTACCTTTGTTTGTCTCTTACGAATAAATCATGTACAGATTCAAACCCTAGTGAGTTGCCACACTGTCTACATAGGCTTCAATCTAACTGAAATAGAATCTCATAAGTGACTAATATGGAATACTATGTATAGACAGCCACACAAATAACACTCCTCACACAAAACACACAGAAGACTCCACTCACAACCAACTCCAAACCTAAGAATGCAATACTAAAATGAGTATTGCTTTACTATAGGCAGAATACAATGTGTACAAATAAAATAAAAAAAGATAAATAAATAAATTAGTTTGAATAGTTCATAATATATATATATATATATATAGTCATGACTCATGGCCAAAAGTTTTGGCAGTGACATCAATTTTGTGTTTTGCAAAGTTTGCTGCTTAAGCTGTTGTGGTGTTCAATCACATTGTTTCTAGATTATTGTGTAGAGTGATCAGATGCATTTTAAATAATTGCTAAAAGCTTCATTGGCCAAAAAAATTACTTTTTACAAAAACACTAATTTCACTGTTTTTTGATCCTGACACAAAATGACCAGCTAACATTAATTGACTAATCATATCAGCAGCACATGTGAACGTGTGAATGAGTACTAGTCAGGTTAATCACTATCATACTAATTAGATTGTAAGAGCAGACTGGTTGCTATAAAAGGAGGGAACAAGCGCTTCCAATCATTGTGTTCTTGTTAGCAATGGTTACCTCCAAAGAAACACGTGCAGCCATCATCGCTTTGCCTCAAAATGACCTCACATGCAAGGAAATTGCTACAAAGAATATTGCACCTGAAAGAACCATTTACCGGATCATCAAGAACTTCAAGGAGAAAGGTTCGACTGCAGTGAAGAAGTCTTCAGGACATCCCAGAATGTCCAGCAAGCGCCAGGACAATCTCCTCCTGAGGAGTCAGCTCTGGAATCGTCTCACCAGCAGTGCAGAGCTTGCTCAGGAATGGCAGCAGGTTGGTGTGAGAGCATCTGCA
>NW_015505284.1:1297415-1321525 GCF_001515645.1 Sinocyclocheilus grahami | reverse complement strand
CTTTTCAACCAAGGGAGTGGGCTCTCTCATAATTCTGCTCAAAAACACTGCCAGGAATAAAGAATGGTATCAAAACGTCCTGCAAGAGTGACTTCTTCCAACGATGCATGAGCAATTTGGTGATGATCCGGGCTTTTTTCCAGCATGATGGAGCACCATGTCACAAAACAAGAATGATAAAGAAGTGGCTTGAAGATCATTACATTTACATTTTGGGTCTGTGGCCAGGCAACTCCCTGGATCTCAATCCCATAGAGAACCTGTGGTCTGTCCTCAAAAGGCGAGTGGACAAGCAGAAGCCCACAAATTGTGATCAACTCCGAGAAATAATAAGGAAAGAATGGATCGCCAGGAGTCAGAATTTGACCCAGAAGCTAATATCCAGCATGCCAACACTGTAAATATTGACTCATTATATATTTTTTGCCAACAAAAGCCTTTAAAACTTATGATATACTTATCTTTTCTTCAGTATACCACAGAAACATGTGGAAACATAATCTACAAATACTAAAGCAGCAAACTTTGCAAAACACAATATTTATGTCACTGCCGAAATTTTTGGCCATGACTATATATACTTTTCTGTATTGAATGGAATATACATTTACATATAATTTTAGTGATTTTTTTTCACCTTGTGCAATGCAGTATAGGAATACCTTCACTGCACATAATACATTTAACGCTGCCTTCATAGGTAGTTCAGTAGGTTTCGTAAACGAGTTGGTGTGTTATATATATATATATATATTTTTTTTTTTTCAAAAGTAGACCTGCTAACTAACAGACAGATCATGTTGATCCAGAAGTGTTTTGTATTCTGTACACAGTCCATGCATTAGTCTCACTGTGATTCCAACTGCAATTCACTAGTTGCCATGTATGCTTGAGCCTGGATGTGGGATTAGATTTCTCTTATTTCTTTTATCTGTTCTTAACAAACCACTGCATGAGATCTGTGTGTCATCTTAAACTGTTAACATGAGGTCAGGAGCATAAGGACTACTTGACATGCTGACATGTTCTAAACATTCGGCTGTTTAAGTGATGTGGGTCTCACCAACTCTAATGTGTTGTAATAGCACAGATGTGTGTGTTTGTGCATTCATATGCGTGTGTGTCTGCCCTTTTAAACTACATGACTGGGGTCCATATTTAGCAGCTCTGATTGTTGGAAGGGTTTAAAGCTTTTTGATGAAAGTTTGATCAAAGCAACAGCTCAGTGTATCAGAGCAGAGTGTTATGCCAGTCAATCTGTACTGCACACACACTTCTACACATACATGCACATATTAAAGGGCACGTTCACTGCATGGAGATTCTCACTCCAAACACTAATTATAACGGCTTATATTATTGCAGAATAAAGACATGATGCAAATACTGTCATGCAAAAGTGCAGACTATTCTAACTGTTTACTACTAGGGCCACAGGAAAAGTTGTATAAATTGATTGAAGTGTAACTATTTAATGCTTTATCAAAATCATCAAAGACTGATATTGTCTAATTAACTATAATTACTTAAGCATAAGCTGACAGTCAGTTAAAATTGACAACAAACTTTAACATTCTAACTTGCCTATTTTTATATCAGTGAAAACCACTATTGTGAAAAAGTACACTTTACTTTTATAAAAGAAAAAATATTACAGAAATAAAACACTTATTTTAGATATACTTAAGTGAAAACTGAATGTAATGTTTTCAGACACTTAATTGCATGTTAATTGCAATTAAATTTAATATAAATTTAAGCTGTAATATAATTTAATGTAATTAGCTAAAAAAATATATATAATTAAGTACAACTTAAGTACATCTTTATATGTAATTTCATAATTACTTCTATTGTCTTAGAAACACTGTGTGGTTAAAATGCACTGTCAAATGGGCTCTTATGCAATTATGACAAGCTGAAATACACTTTAATGCCATTTCTATTCAAACTTGTATTTCATGTATTTAAATATATTTGTAATTACACATTTGTAATGGTAATGTTGCAATTCATACATGTACATCAACACAAACCCTTTAGTCTTGATTGCATTTGTTCTCATTTGCAGTCTGAATCTGTAAAAGCATTTGTGTGTGTGTTTGTGTGTGTGTGTGTGTGTGTGTGTGTGTGTGTGTGTGTGCGGTGTGTCTCACTCACACATGCACAGTTTTTTTCTCCCTCTTCTAACTTTAGTCGGCTTGTTATATATAGCAGCCCATAATCAGATAATCTCTCATTAGTGTTAAGCTGATTATTTCATTTATCTTAGTAACAGTGACAACAAAGGCTGCTTTTAATTAAGCAGATTGCCAATTAGTTGTTATTTTATTGGCTGCTTTAAATGTGTCCTAATGAATAAGCAGTTCAACACTGTAATGGAGATCTGATGAAGAGAGAAGCTACAGCCCTGCTCATGGTGTGTTCTACATACTGTGAGTGAATTGCTTTCTCATGATAGAAAGCAGAATATATAGCAAAATTGGGAACTTATAGATATTTTTTTCAGCAGTGTGACAGTAGCTCAGATGGTTTTTAAAATATTCCAATAAAGTCGCAAGAGATTTTGAAACTGTTTTGCGTTTTAGCAAATTTGTACAGTCTCATTGGCACCATTTAGCAGTGAAGGTTCATGCTCTCTGTTTAGTTATGAACCATACTTTTTCCTATGAATCATATAGGGTACAAATTTTATAAAATTACAACTTTGTGTTTTATCATGAGATCAACTTAACTTTTCCAATATGTTTTCCAGGATTCATTTGGATCCCTGGAACACAGCATCTATTTAGTTATATTGCTTTAATGTTTTATTTAATTCGGCCTATTTGAGTTACAAAAACTATGTTGTTTTTATGTTGCTATCTGAGTTATACATTTATTTAAAAAAATACTTAAAGATATTGCTTCATAAATATCAAAGCTTGACAAATGACTGAATTATTCAATTATAAACTATATTTCTATATGAACTGAAACTATATTCACATTATTGTCTTTTTACCATATTGTTGTTGTCACCACTTTTAAAGGGCCCCTGAAATGCTTAGAAACACGCAGCGTTACTCTGTGTTGATGTCACTTTAACTGAAACAGGAAGACAGGGCGGGACGTATCAAGCAGCCCCGCCCCTTTTTTAAATACCCAATAGCGTTCGTTTATATAACAGATTGGGCTAGAGCTGTTCAGAGCCGTTGAGCTCCATAAAGTCGCATTTGACAGGGTATGCCAGCCACAATCTCATCCATATTGCTATAAAATATAGCATTCTGTGTAGAATTCAAATAGCTCCGATACATTTTGTGGTCAGCGCCGACTCGCGCATGTGATCCGCTCCGTGCTATCTTGTCTCTGGACCGGAGCAGAGTGTGGGTGCGGTGTGGTGGTTAGCGTGACACAGCACGAAACCAGACTTCTTTTTTTCCTCAATGGAAAGCATATTTACACTGTTTGAATCATTCCCTGTCCCCTATATAGTGCACTACGTGCCATTCAGAAAATACAAATTCTGTGGACAAGTGACCGATTTCAGCCACAGCTTCAGCGTCTATTTTATAGTGTAGGGGGCGGGCGCTTCGGATTCTAGAGAGCGTTTGATTGGACAGAAAGTTTGATGAGAAGCTGAAGTACGATGTGACGTCAAAAAAATAGTTGAGTCGTTTAGGCGGAAGTGACGAACTGCAAGCTTTGAATGCTTATATCTTCTAAATGCAAATGTTGTCACTGCTTTGGAGCACACTGCCTTATAGATAACCTTAAGACTAACATAGTGATACTAACACCCAAAAAACTTTCATTTTGATTTCATGGAGACTTTAAGTAAAGCTAAAAATTCACTCAAGGCCTGGCTTTGCATTGATTTTACTACAGTCTGCTTGTTGTCATGCCTAACAACACCCCTAAACCATAGTCAAATCTCGTTACACGCAGCTTCTTGAGTCTTATTACTTGACTCTCACACTTCTATATTTTCATAAGGACTTCAAAAGGACCCACAATCATATTGCTTGCCTTAACCAGATCTGGTTTTAACCAGTCAGCAGTCTAGCTGTAGCGTGTGGCACATTGTATTAGTAATTAATTGTTGATTTTACAGGGTCTTTTAAAAAGAGGTGAACTTTGACCCTTAAACAAGGGAGACAATGCAGCATGACCTCTCAGAAAGCAGGGGGAGGGATGATTCTGTTGCAAACATTATTGTGTGAATTAGGCACACACTTTGCAGCCTTAAGAAAAAACTAAAAACTATCATCAAAAAGAATTCAGTTCACAGGATAAATTGGTGGGAATAAGTTACAATACACTTTTAAAAATTGTATGTTATAATAAAGTAAAATTATAAGTTTTAATTTAAAATATATTTTAAAAGTCAGTCTAAGATATAACTTTCATTTTATAGATTTTCATTTAGGCAGTCTTTGCTGTTGACGCATTTATCTCTTTTATCTCCTATAGACTCACACATCTTTGATAATCAAAATGACAAGTTTTTTTTTCCCGCATGAAAATCAAAATGAAAATAATTTTCCCATGAAAATAATATGCAAATTAATCCCCTCTGCCACTCAATCACACTAGCTTGGAATACCTGCTCCACTTGCACTCAGTTAACTTTAGTATTAAACGCTACACAATGACAAGTGGCTTATATTATATTGCATTAATTTAGCCAATATTTCTGAACCAGGAGCTAATTCCAAAGAAGAGGAAGCACATTTAATGAACAAGTTGATGTATTAGAAGCCTTTTATTTATTGCTGTCTATAATATTGTGCTAGTAACTGTAATTGATATCATTAGCCTTTGGCTTGATTGTGTTATCAAACTGCTAATAACGAGTTGCTTATGTTACACAAGCCATGTTCCTGTGATATGGTAATGAATTTGCACGTGGTTTGTCTTTAAGCATATTAAAAACACCAGATAGACATGTAATCAATGCTAAAAACTTTAAATCTGAATATTGCTCAAACCCTCCTCACTAAAAGTGTCAGGGTCCTGCCCTGACAGTCATGTCTGTTCTGTCTTTGTTTAATGTTTCCTTGTTTGTCTTGTGTCTGAGCTCATGGCTTTGTCTGTGTTTATGTTGGTCATGTGCTCCTCTCGTCCTGCCCCCTTGTTTCCCTCTACCACACCTCCTTGTTTAGTCCTAGTCTAGTCCTTGTTAACTTGATTGTGTCAACCTGTTCCTCATGTGTTCTGCTCCTTTATAGTGTGCCTCTTCCCTCATGTCTCTGCTGGTGTGTTGCATTAGTGCCTTGTGTGAAGAGAATTCTTTGTCAGTCTTCTAGTCATATTAGTAGTGTTATTTTACACTTCTTGTCAGTCTAGCTTTGCATTTAGTTTTCTAGAGGTTTATTAGGTTTTCTTAGATTTATGTTATTTTGCTCTAGTCTAGTTCCTGTCTTTATTTTTGCTCTAGTTTTATCAAACATCTTGTTTGGTTTCTTTCATTATTTTGATCTCGTCTGTTTTTATTCCAGTTATCGATTCCTAGATTTTACCTTATGGTTCATTCTTTTGTTTATTTGCTCTCTGTAGTTTGAGTTTGTTTTTCTTTGTTCTTTTCTTCCTAGTCATAGTGTGTAGTCAGAGTTTTATCTTGCTGCTTGTTCTGTCTTGTGGTCTTGTGTTTGTTCCTGTTCTGTGTCCTGATTCCCCTGGCTGCTGTTCTGAGAAACGAAGGAACAGAAGAAAGTGGGCGGCTCGAGTTGCTGCATCTGCCAGTGAGTCCTCCGTGTCGGCTCCATCCCCTGAGTCAGTCTGCAGCGACCAACCTGTTTCTCTTCCTTCACCAAGTCAAGTCCCAGATCATCTTCTGACTCCAAAGAAGCTCAAGTCCAGAAGGAAGAGAGCAGCCCAGAACACTGCATCAGTCGCAGAGCCAGTCGAGTCTGCTCCTGCCAATCGAGAGCCAGTCAAGTCTGCTCCTGCCAATCCAGAGCCGGTTGAGTTAGTTCGAGTCACCCCAGAGCTGGTCAAGCCTGTTCCAGTCACCACAGAGTCTGTCAAGTCCACCCAAATCCTCCCAGTGATGGTCAAGGTTTCTTCCTGAGTTGAATGAGAGGGGTGCAGTCACCCCAAAAGTGGCCAATCATGTGCCTTTGAGCCCTCAAAAATGTAAGAAGAGGAGGGCACACATTGTGCAGCCAAACGCTCTTCTTTCAGAGGTCCCAAGAACACTGGTCCAGGAGGGCCTGAGTCCAGAGGTCGCCGATCCATTGGCCCAGGAGGGCCCGAGTCAGGTGCTCCCGCGTTCAGTGGTTCCAGAGGACCCGATTCTGATGGTCCCTAATCCAGTGGTCCAGGAGGACCAGAGTCAGGAGAGCTAAAACCCATTCATCCAGGAGGGCCTGTATCAAGAGGCCCCCAGTCCAGAGGTCCAGGAGAGTTTGAGTCAAGAGGTCCCCAATCCTGTGGTTCAGGAGGACCCGACTCGGTTGGTCCTGTATTCAGTGATTCCAGAGATATACAGTCTGGAACCAACCCCTAAGCCGCCTACGTCACCAGCTAAGCCTGTGTTGAAGGAACCTGAGACTGCACCGTCTGAATTATTTATGAGACCTGTTTTGTCCAAGGTGGGCACTCTAATCAGCACTGCTGCCTCAACAGAAACTGTTCTTGACCTGGCCATGGAGGTCATTCCAGAGCATCTCACCCTGCTTGTTATGGCCATGGAGGCTACCTCAGAAGAGCGAGCCAGTCCTGTTTTGCCCACGGAAACCAATCCTGTTTGTCATATCATGCTTTCAGAAACTATTCCTGTTTCGGCCACAGAGGCCCTTCCTGAGCATCTGAGTGCACCTGTTAGGGCCACGGCGGCAATCTTGGGTGTGATCTCCAGTCATGTTTTGCCCATGGAGACTGATCCTGTCTGTAATGTCATGCCCTCTGATCCTGTTCTGGCCACAGAGACCCTTCCAAAGCATCCATGTCTGCCTGCTAAGGCCACAAAGACCACCTTGGGCCTATCATCCAGTCTAGTCACAACCACAGAAACGGAACCTGACAGTGATGTTACTTCCTCAGAATCTGAGAAAGTGTCACTAATCGGGTTCCTATCCCTCCCTCAGTATTGCCTTGCTGTCATGCTCCTCCAAAGTTACCACCTTTTTGGGCAGTGCCAAGATATTCCCCTGGACTATTTTCTGCCCTCCCAGCCCCGCCCCCTGTGTTTCCTGGCTACTCTGGACCTCCAATCTTTCCTCCCCACCTGCACCCCCAGTTGGTACCTCCTTGGTCCCTGATTAACCCAGTTCTCCCTTGGACTCCTTTACCCAGTGTGGACGCCTGGAGGCGTCCATTGGTGGGTGGGTACTGTCAGGGTCTTAACAGTCATGTCTGTTCTGTCTTTGTTTAACGTTTCCTTGTTTGTCTTGTGTCTGAGCACATGGCTTTGTCTGTGTTTATGTTGGCCATGTGCTCCTCTTGTCCTGCCCCCTTGTATCCCTCTACCACACAAAAGGTTCTTTGTGGTGAAAGAAGGTTCTTCAGATTATAAAAAGGTAAGAAAGAGATGGTTCTTTAAAGAACCTTTGACTGAATGGTTCTTTGTGGAACCAAAAATGGTTCTTCTATGGCATTGCTTGAAGAACCTTTTGAAGCACCTTTATTTTTAAGAGTGTAGTCTAGTCCTTGTTAACTTGATTGTGTCCACCTGTTACTCATGTATTCTGCTCCTTTATAGTGTGCCTCTTCCCTCATGTCTCATGATTGCATTAGTGCCTTGTGTGAAGATAATTCTTTGTCAGTCTTCTAGTCATATTAGTAGTGTTATTTTGCACTCCTTGTCAGTCTAGCTTTCTAGAGGTTTATTAGGTTTTCTTTGCTTTTTGTTATTTTGCTCTAGTCTAGTTCCTGTCTTTTATTTTTGTTCTAGTTTTATCAAACCTCTTGTTTGGTTTCTTTCCTTATTTTGTTCTCGTCTGTTTTTATTCCAGTTATTGATTCCTAGATTTTGCCTTATGGTTCATTCTTTTGTTTATTTGCTCTCTGCCGTTTGAGTTTGTTTTTCTTTGTTCTTTTCTTCCTAGTCATAGTGCATAGTCAGAGTTTTATCTTGCTGCTTGTTCTCTCTTGTGGTCTTGTGTTTGTTCCTATTCTGTGTCCTGATTCCCCTGGCTGCTGTTCTCAAGACCTGGCTATCGACTGGACTGATTTCACCACAGCTCAAATTATCAAGCCCTGGTTTCTCAAGCTGCTGCCCTGATCTCCAGTGTTCTCATTATCTGGGGCCGCTCTATCATCCTTGTTTTCCAGCCTAACTTTGTCCAGGTCTGACCTCAGCCGTTCTCCTGCAGACTGCCCTTTCCTACTGTTTGGACTCTCACGTCATCCCATTCATTCATTGTCTTGTCAATAAACCTCACTCCCTTGATCATTCTGCATCTTGCTCTCTGTCCAGTAAACTGCTGTGACAGACCATGACAAAAAGAATAATGACTTGTATAGTGCATTGCAATATTTTGAACATGATTGCAACATGTTTGAGTAGATTTCCATGAAAGGGATCCCTTTGAAAGTGGGAATTTCAAGCTTGCCTGTAGAAACTTTTGGTCACACTTTATTTTAAGGTCCAATTCTCACTATTAATGAACCAATAACTAAGACTTTTGTCTCAGTAAACTCCTAATTTCCTGCTTATTAATAGTTAGTAAGGTAGTAGTTAAATGTATGTAGGCCTATTGGGTAGGATTTGGGATGGAGAATATGGTCATACAGAATATGTGCTATAAGTACAAGTATTAGTATAAGCACTAATAAACAGCCAATGTTAATAATAGGCATGCTAGTAAGCAAATGATAATTGATCCCTATACTAAAGTGTTACCAAATTTTTATTTATATATTTTTATTTGTGTGTACTTGAAAATTATGATTGCATGATTGTGTTATTACCTAAAGTAGGCTACTCCATACAGTTGTCTATACCATTGCAAATGTCCACGCATTTCAGAGAATGGGCTTAAAAAGCTTACCCTTTCCTGCAAATTTCATTAACAAATAACTTACCGTATACCTCAGGTCTTTAGCGACCCAGGACATCATTCTCTACCCTCTCCCTCCTTCATTTTTTAAAGTTAGTCATCAACTTTGTTAGTATTCCTCAATCTATTCATTATAAACAATATAACAAGAAAAAATAAAATAAAACATAAAAGAATGCCTATTTATTGATATTTTTTGTAAAAGGTGTATAGGGTCGCTACAGACCCCAGGTATGTAAATGTGTAAGTATTTTTTTCTTGCGCAACGTCTATATTTACATATCTGATGACTCAATTTGTGCAATGCATCTTCTTTCCTCAAGGTGGCACTGTTTGATACACAATAATGACGTGACGTTTCACTCATAATTACTGCAGCATAAAACAAACAAATGTCATCAGCAAAAATTGAACTGGTTTGAATGGCTTTACTGCAGAGCGATGCTGGATGTGGTGAATAAGCTGCCAGTGATCAAAATATTGAGTAGGAAGTCATTGAAAACGATAGTTTTGAGAATATGGTTGAGATCTGCTCAAATTGAACCCTTTTAAGTTTCAAAAGGAAACGAAAAATGCATTATTTTATTCTTCTGTAATTGTTCTTAAAATATAAAGATACTTTTTCTGCAATTTCAGCAGTTAGAGGTCCATCCGTGCTGGATATATAGGTCCGGGTCGCTAAAGATCTATCTATCTGTCTATCTATCTATCTATCTATCTATCTATCTAGCTATCTATCTATCTATCTATCTATCTATCTAGCTATCTATCTATCTATCTATCTATCTATCTAGCTATCTATCTATCTATCTATCTATCTATCTAGCTATCTATCTATCTATCTATCTATCTATCTAGCTATCTATCTATCTATCTATCTATCTATCTAGCTATCTATCTATCTATCTATCTATCTATCTAGCTATCTATCTATCTATCTATCTATCTATCTAGCTATCTATCTATCTATCTATCTATCTATCTAGCTATCTATCTATCTATCTATCTATCTATCTAGCTATCTATCTATCTATCTATCTATCTATCTAGCTATCTATCTATCTATCTATCTATCTATCTAGCTATCTATCTATCTATCTATCTATCTATCTAGCTATCTATCTATCTATCTATCTATCTATCTAGCTATCTATCTATCTATCTATCTATCTATCTAGCTATCTATCTATCTATCTATCTATCTATCTAGCTATCTATCTATCTATCTATCTATCTATCTAGCTATCTATCTATCTATCTATCTATCTATCTAGCTATCTATCTATCTATCTATCTATCTATCTAGCTATCTATCTATCTATCTATCTATCTATCTAGCTATCTATCTATCTATCTATCTATCTATCTAGCTATCTATCTATCTATCTATCTATCTATCTAGCTATCTATCTATCTATCTATCTATCTATCTAGCTATCTATCTATCTATCTATCTATCTATCTAGCTATCTATCTATCTATCTATCTATCTATCTAGCTATCTATCTATCTATCTATCTATCTATCTAGCTATCTATCTATCTATCTATCTATCTATCTAGCTATCTATCTATCTATCTATCTATCTATCTAGCTATCTATCTATCTATCTATCTATCTATCTAGCTATCTATCTATCTATCTATCTATCTATCTAGCTATCTATCTATCTATCTATCTATCTATCTAGCTATCTATCTATCTATCTATCTATCTATCTAGCTATCTATCTATCTATCTATCTATCTATCTAGCTATCTATCTATCTATCTATCTATCTATCTAGCTATCTATCTATCTATCTATCTATCTATCTAGCTATCTATCTATCTATCTATCTATCTATCTAGCTATCTATCTATCTATCTATCTATCTATCTAGCTATCTATCTATCTATCTATCTATCTATCTAGCTATCTATCTATCTATCTATCTATCTATCTAGCTATCTATCTATCTATCTATCTATCTATCTAGCTATCTATCTATCTATCTATCTATCTATCTATCTATCTATTTAAATGAACTGATTAAATTGACAGTTCTGTTTTTGTTATGGTCTGTAGCAACTCATAATAACTGCACATAATATAATAAGTATTACATTATTATTGTAATAAAATGTTCATAATGTAATTATTTTTTCAAAATGTAATAAAATATTGAGCTCATAATGCAATAACAATTATTATATTGTGAGAAATGTATTACATTATAAACTGAACAAAAATATTGTAATATTGTCATAACTAAATATACTATAGCTGAACTTTAGTGAGGGGATATTGTTCCTCTTAGCATCATGAAAAAAAACGTTACAATTCTGAATGCATTACAGATAGTCTAGAATGTGTGCAAGGAGTGCTCCATTTATAATTTCAAATGCACTGAGCCTGTCACACATCTCAGTTCATCGGTTCAATGGATGTGTCTGTAATTTGCTACACTGCGCAGCAAACATTGTAAATAGAAACATCTGATGCTGTCCAGAGCTCAAATGCAAATATGCACAGATGAGTTTGCCAAATATGTTATTATTACAGTTTCAACTAAGGGTGCTCTTGTTTTTTTGTTTTTTTTTGTGAGAGTGATTAGCTCCCTAAACTGGGCGTGACATGATAAATTGCTTTCTGTATGGATTTAATATGGAATGTTTCTTAAATACGGGAACAGTTGGTAATCCTGCTTTGCATGTTTTAAACACTTAGATTCTGTTCTTACTTTGGCCATGCATTAAATGCACATCCTTGAAAGAGTGCAGTTTGCTGACATATTTACATTAAAGTCCGCATGAACCGGAAGTTGCTGCCGACTGGATTTCAGTGTGGTGGCGTATTTCCAACTGAAACGGAATATTGAGTAGAGGACGGGGTTTTATTTTTGCGCTCCTTCTCTCATCTTTACGGTGATAGAGAAGTGCAAAGCAAATCACAAATCTGAAAACAAAATAACAAATTACAAACGCAAATGCAAGTCTAAAAAACAAAATAACAATTTAGAAAACACAACAACAATTCAGAAAACATTATAACAAGTCAGAAAACACAATGACAAATTCGAAAACAAAATAAGTCAGAAAACACAAGGACAGATCCAAAAACAAATTAACAAGTCAGAAAACACAACGACAAATCAGACAAACCGGAAGAGGTAGGTATAGTTTGAGACAGCGCCATTGGTTTGGGATTACTCACCGTTGACTGGACGAGACATCGGTCAATCAACGTATACAGGGAAGAACCAGCCGAAAAACAGCAGAGTCGTGGTAGAAAGTTCGGAGATGGTATTAAAGTAGCTCAGTTTAAATTTATTGTATGAATTGCCCTTACTATGGAATAAAAAATACGGGGTGTATATTTACATTTAGTTAAAAGTGGCTGTAAAACATCAGCTCCAGTGGCGCAGATGGATAAGCATGTCTCATTGGCTTTCTGACACGATTGACCTGGGTTCAATCCCGTCTTTTGCCGAACTTTTTTTTCCTCCCTTTTCAAATCTCGTATTAGCAACTAAGTGAAAATAGCAGTATTTTTACTAATATGCTATTTACACTAAGTGCAAATACCTATTTACACTATGTTAAAATAGCAGGATTTCTACTATCAAGTATACTACTTGTTGCAAATAGTGGCAATTATCTGCACTTCAGTATTGTAGTACATTATAAAACAGTATGCAATAATAACGTATTGAGTGTAAATTATAATTTAAATTTTAATTATTAAATGGATGCCACCTTATTGGTACAATAAAGGCCTCCCTACACCTACCCTAACCCTACCCGATACATTATTTTAAAACTTTTTCATTATTTCCTTCATTTTTATTGAAAATAAATGCCTTTACGATGTGATACGAGATTTGAAAAGGGAGAAAAAAAAAGTTCAGCAAAAGGCGGGATCGAACCTGGGTCAATCGCGTCAAAAAGTCAACCACACACGTTTATCCATCTGCACCACTGGAGCTGATACACCTACCCTAACCCTACCCGATACATTATTTTAAAACTTTTTCATTATTTCCTTCATTTTTATTGAAAATAAATGCCTTTACGATGTGATACGAGATTTGAAAAGGGAGAAAAAAAAAGTTCAGCAAAAGGCGGGATCGAACCCGGGTCAATCGCGTCAAAAAGTCAACCACACACGTTTATCCATCTGCACCACTGGAGCTGGTGTTTTACAGCTGTTTTAACTAAATGTAAATAGACACCCCGTATTTTTTATTCCATAGTAAGGGCAATTCATACAATACATTTAAACTGAGCTACTTTAATACCATCTCCGAACTTTCTACCACGACTCTGCTGTTCTTCGGCTGGTTCTTCCCTGTATACGTTGATTGACAGATGTCTCGTCCAGTCAGCGGTGAGTAATCCCAAACCAATGGCGCTGTCTCAAACTAAAGCTACCTCTTCCGGTTTGTCTGATTTGTCATTGTGTTTTCTGACTTGTTAATTTGTTTTCGGATTTGTCTTTGTGTTTTCTGACTTGTTATAATGTTTTCTGAATTGTTGTTGTGCTTTCTGAATTGTTATTTTGTTTTTTAGACTTTACATTTGTAATTTGTTATTTTGTTTTCAGAATTGTGATTTGCTTTGCACTTCTCTGCCACCGTACATCTTTCACTCACAGCAGACTAATGGTCAGAGGGGCGTGGTTAAGCATTTTCTGCCCAAGCCGTCAAAAGTCATCAGAGAAGGCATGCCATTCCAGAGCTGAAGCAAATGATCAGATTTTGATTAAGGATTACCAAAACAAACTTTTTTTTTCAGAGGATTAATTTGCACAGATTAATTGATGACCTTAAGACCATCAACGTGCACTAACAAAATTAATATTGTAAATTTTGATTTAATGTGGACTTTAACATCTCTGGTAATGTCCTTGATATGATGACAATGACAGTGGTTACATACAGGGTTTGAAATTAACACCCGCCAACCCGCCAAATGCAGGTAAAAATCAGCTGTAGCGGGTAACGCTGTCAAATCACTAGCCAATTTGGCGGGTTACTTTTCATAAATTATGTTTACTAATTAATTTCTTGAGGAAATTCATGGAAGCCAAATCTGCACAGATTTAGTGTAAATACTGAACTCGAGACTCATCATGATATATTAAATAAGCCTAATTGCGCAGCATCTGGGCATCAGCTTACTTGAACATACCCAGCGATGTAGCTACTGGCCATCGGGAGCACCGAGACATTCCCGGTGGGTCGATCGCAGAAGCGAGGGAGACCTCATATTATGCGCTGTTTTTAAATTACAGCCCATGCGAAACTGCAAAAAGCAAGTACTCCAAAAGTGTGAAGCAGTGCTACCCGGTGCATCCGCCAGCCGCACATTAAAGCAGAGCGGGATCAGTCTCCCGCACAGCGCTGCGCTTCCGCCACGATTTATAAGAGATAAACAGTGCAAATCGCTCGATCCATTCAGAAATGACACAGAATTGTGTTATAGAGTTGTGTGATATGACAAAATTAAAGGTTCTGCCTGAAAACAGCCACGACAAGGTCAAATACATGTAAATAAACTACAATGTAAACAAACTTTAATAGCTTATTTCTCTTTAAATGTTTCATTCTAATAAATTTAAATTTAAGTAAAATTTTAATTTAGTAAGAGCCTGATTAAAGATAAAAATCAGTGTCTCTGTAATTTAGAGGCACTTATAAATGAGGTGTTTTCCATTTACAAATAAAGTTCTTAAAGGGATAGTTCAGCCAAAAATTAAAACTGTCTTCATTTAGGCTACTCAGCATCATGTCATTCCAAACCTGTATGAATTTCTTTCTTCTGTGGAACATAAAAGAAGATATTTTGAGAAATTCAATAAATGTTTGTCCGTACAGTAGAAATCAAGAGTAACCAAAATGGTTTGGTAACCTTCTACAAAATATCTTTTGTGTTTTACAGAAGAAAGTAAGTCATACAGGTTGCAACAAATAATGGCTTGGCGGGCGCACTGGTTTCCTTTGCATTGAAGCAATAACGAAAAGTCAAAAAATGCCTGAAGACTCGCATCGTGTCTACACCAGATGCGACAAAATACTATAGAACCATTATAATCGGTGATGCGGCCTACACTGGATGTGGCACAGCACAGCTCGACAAATCCCTTACAGAAAACTGATGCCTCGTTCTATTTATGACGTAGGCCTACTGTTTGACAAAGTACAAATGATTTGCAATGGTCACTTTGTCGCATCCAGTGTGGACAGCCTGTTGCTGTTGGCTTACCTCTGGCCTTTTTTTTATAATTTATTTGTTTAATTTTTTTGGCTAGTAGAAATTATAAATGGCCGGTAACTTAAAAATGTAGTATCCAAATTGGCTGGTGAGTGAAAAGGTTAATTTCAAACCCTGGTTACATATAAATATATTTTAATTGATCAAAATTATTGCTAGAAACAATTCAGTTGCGCCCCTACTAAATTATTTGTCCTTTGAATTGAAGGCATGTTTTATGAACAAATTTGGAAAAAACAAATAAAAGTTTCCAAAGTCTAATGTAGTCTGGGATAGGCTAGATCGCATTATCTGCCTCAGGCAACGGCAGCACGGAGCACAAGTTAAATGAACAATTCTTCACTTTAATACAAGTTATAACATGAATGTATATCAGAGGATATGTTGAAAAATAAAGTACAACTTACAATCATGCATCATTTATGTGCTTATAAGTGGTTTTAACCAGGGAAATCATCAGTATTACAGCCTGTGAAGAATGTGTCAGTTACGTTACATTTACCTCAGGAAGCTAAAACAGTCTAACCATATCGCCAAAATTATAAATACATCAGGCCTATGCATTTGTGTAGAATATAAACAAGTTTGTATAACAACCATTTAAATGACTATCCTCCGGTTTCACAGTCAAGGCTTAAGCCTAATGCTAGACTAAAATCTAAATCTGAGCTGTTTCAGCTGAAAGAAACCTGCTCTGACTGACCTTAAAATATATCAGCACCTTTATGTTGTCTCAAAATGCACACCAGTAATGTTTTTTTCTAAGGCACGTTTATAAAAAAATACTTAAATGTCCTAATTGAACTATGGACTAATCTTGGCTTAGTCTAAGCCCTGTCTTTGAAACCAGGCCTATATCTCAAAAATTAAGCATGTCATGATCACAAAATTAAAATAAATAAATAAAAGTTCACAATGTAGCCTAATAAGCCTAATTTTCTTTTAATAAGCTATGATTATGTTTTGTGCTCAAATTTATTATATTGAAAGATAATTATGATATTGTAAACATAATAATAATTGTTTTAAATTATGTGCTGGTATTACCTTATGAACTGTGATTACATATTAAGTTGCCACAGTGTGTTTATAATGTAATAAATTTGTCATACAATAACCTATTACATTATGTGAAAAATTGTTATTACATTGAAAAATTATTATTACATTATGAGCTCAAGATTACATTATAAACATTTTATTACAATAATAATGTAATGTTTATTACGTTATGTGCAGTTTTTACATTATGTGCAGTTATTACATTATGAGTTGTTCTGAATAAAAAGAGAGTAGAACTGTACTCTTGTACACCACAGTTTAACCTTTTCTCCCAAAATGGGGTTTGAGAAAGTATTTTAACATCCAAAGAATTGCACACATCACCTTTAAATTAACCAGAGCATTGGAAAATTCTATTCTAACTGAATATCTCCACTGTAATTCCATCGAGAGCGACAGCATGAAAAAATCTTCAGTTTGTAGTTTCTCTCTATTTGTGTCTAACGATTTGGAAGGAGTAGTTTCTCACAGACAGACACACTGTTTGGGTTTTCTGTCTGTCTGACCTTAAACAACATGATTTCAATCGGCATCCACTCAACCCTTGTGTATGATGTGATTTCGTTGTAAATGTGTGTTATTGTGTTAGCGTAGTATGCGCTGTTTCTCTTTAAACTCCAGCTGAACTCTACATCAATGGGGCCTGTAGTTTTAAACACTGACAGCTAGGAACCTGGAATTATAATGAAAAAGGTCTCATTAAAACATTATTCAATAAACAGTTGCTTTATTGAGAAATATGTTGGACGAGGAAACTGTTTATAGTTATTTTCACTTGTTGTATAATTAAATCTATGTAAGACTTATTGTGAGTCACTGAAAATCTACAGTATAAACACAACGTTTGCATTAATTCAATGGGCTAGTTTGACAGTGTCTTTTGAGTATCATCCCTAAAACAACCATATATTTTTGTAATATTGTATTAACCTATCGGCTAGTTCATATTTAATACTTGTAGGAACAATAATGCTTAAAGAATCTGAGCAAATCCATTGCGGCATTTACGAAACCAATTAAATTAATCCCATGGTGAAGGCGCACTACTATGACATTGTGACCAAGTCAGAGACATCTAGAAAGATAGATAGAGAGAAAGAGAGAGAAGCTCCCTTAATGTTCGGACAGGAAATTTAATTAGAAAAGCTTTTGAATCCAAATTCCCACTCAGTACTCTATATGTCCTTTGTGCCCCTGTCTAGGAGGGTTAGCAGAACGTTACAGGAATGTTTGAACGTGCAGGTCTAACATAATTCTGACAAACAGCATCTGTGCGAATCATCCGGACAAACAACTGAAACACTGAATGGTCTTCTTCACCTTTTGTGTGTTTAAAAAAAAACTAAATGTTACTACATATGTATCCCTGTATGTACATACAAATGACAGGGATAGATAAGTATTTCAGGCGCCAAAAAGGACACAGAACAGCATAAAAGGAAAATAACATTGGTGCATATGACTTGAGCAATATTTTCCAAGTCTTCTGTATTCGTAGGATAAATTTGTGTGAGAAATTAATTCAATGGCAATCTCCCCTTCCAGTGAGCTGTTAGCTATGATGGCTCAATGTGTACATTAAATGCATATTCTTACTCCACTTATGCATAAATTGTTTACATGTGCCCATTCATCTGATTTTGACCGTCTTAGAACCACCTTAATCAGGGTTTTTTTTCTTTTTCTTTTGTGGCTATGTAATAGGAGTATCCTTACTGAAGATTTAAAGGGGTCATATGATGCTGCTAAAAATAACATTATTTTGTGTATTTGGTTTAATGAAATGTGCGGTTTAAGGTTAAAAAACAAATTATTTTCCACATACTGTACATTATTGTTTCTCCTCTATGCCCCGCCTTTCTGAAACACGTCGATTTTTACAAAACTCATCGGTCTGAAAAAGCAAGGTGTGCACTGATTGGCCAGCTATCCAGTGTGTTGTGATTGGCCGAATTCCTCAAGCGTGTGATGGAAATGTTACGTCCCTTACCATATTGTGATGCCTGCGGCAACCACATGTGACGACCTCAGGCTGGACTCCGCTTCATCCACGGTGAAAGCCGATCCGGCGATCGACAGCGCGAAGTTGAAGTATTTCCTCAGTGACCAGCACGGATCAGCTCCAGGCACGACGAAGCGATATCGTCCTCTTTTGGAAGGCCAAACAAAGTAGTTTCGCTTTCACAACGAAGCACACATCACCTTCACGACATGGCGGTGGCGGCAACAATACTACAGCGAGAATAAAAGTTACACCTTCTTTCTTTGCAGGAACTTTTGGGCGGTGTTATGCAAATCTTCCCAGATAGTGAGGTAGGTATGTGGGGGCGTGTTAGAACGAGCCGTTTTAGGTAGGCGTGGCTGACTCTTAACTTTTATAAAGAATATCTCCTTGGATTTGAGACTTTAGTCTTTGCAACTTTACAGATCTTCTTTATGCACCAAGAGCTTGTAAC
The DNA here is from genome assembly GCF_001515645.1 of Sinocyclocheilus grahami. Taxonomy (NCBI): domain Eukaryota; kingdom Metazoa; phylum Chordata; class Actinopteri; order Cypriniformes; family Cyprinidae; genus Sinocyclocheilus; species Sinocyclocheilus grahami. Next base: position 1,302,766 of record NW_015505284.1, on the reverse strand, counting down.
ACTCCAAAGAAAAAGGACAAATTGAAATCGCATTATATGACCCCTTTAAGCATATCCAACCAGAACTGGATGCTGTAGGGGGAAGAGATAATATATTGTATATTCTGACTCTTTCTTGACCCCAAAATGCATACAAAATGCTCATCTCAAACATAAGAGAACGTTTCCCACTGACATTTTGGAATATTTTTTAATAATTCAGTATCACAAATCACATAGAACTCTCTAAGTGGAAAACATGGATGTGCACGTTTTGGTGTCACCACAGGGACATAACTTCATTGATGATTTTAGGTAGATATCAGTGTATTGGTGTGCATGTAAACATCCTCATTGATCATTCCAATTTATGAAGAAATCTTTCAGACAGGTTTTGTGAACTAAGTAAGGAATAATTGACGACAGCCATTGAATTATTAGACAACATTATTTTCTAATAATTACACGGACTGACGTCAATTATTCTGCTTATACTACAGTTACCTCACCTCACATATTGTTCAGATGTTGTATTTCAAGACATTTGTCAGGTTGTTGTCCTCAAAATGCTCTTGTGTGTAGAATTAATTTCTTATGCGTCTCATCCAACATCTCCTAATTCCAAAATGTAATTTTAGACCTAGTAACAGAGGCTTGAGCCATTGATAGCAAACTAATGCAGTGATTAATGAAGTTATTAGAGAGAGAGAGCAGCCTCTAAATAGCGAAACTGTAAGTTCAACTGTTTCAACAACAGCAGCATATGTGTGTGCTTTTTTAAGGGAGAGGGCGGGAGAAAAATAGTATGTGCTTTCCGTACAAAATTAAATTAAATTTTGTTGCAAAAACATGGAAATAGTTTGTCATTTTTATCTGATTGTTCACTATATTCATTTGCTTGTTCAGTGTTGTGTAGGTTTTGGTTATTTTGTTGTTTTAGGCTGTAAGGACTTTTGAAATAACTGAAAATGTTTGGTAATGCGGTCAAGACCTGTCTGGAACTACTTTGGCCATGCATTTCCCTGAAAATAATTGCACATCTTAGAACATTTGTCAGCCAATCAGATTCAAACATTCAACAGCCTCTATAAGCAAAAATATTCTACTCAAAAGAATAATTAGTTTTGAATATCACTACTTCTGTCATGAAACCCTCTTGAAAGGCCAAGGCAGGGGTGCCGCTACTGTTTCTGGGCCCCCTGGACAGAATATCCACTCGGGCCCCCGCTTTCCAGGGGGGTCCCTCTCAGTAGAAATCATGATCGCGCTCGGCCCCCCCCCCCCCCCCCCCTCTCTTACGGCGCCATGGGCCAAGGTGAATGTTACAATTTACTTAAATTTCTTGTTCAAAGCTGCATTAACTTCAGAAGTCATATAGCCCACATTTATGATACTTTTTTGGTGCTGTGTGAGCATTTTGATGCTTGAAAGATGCAATCTTCATTCATTGCAACTGCATAAAAAAGAGCAACCATCACATTTATTCAAAATCCTTATGTTGTGTTCCTTTTGGACCGACATGAGGGAAAGTAAATGCTGACAGAATGTTCAGTTTTGGGTGAACTATTCCATTAATGATGACTGTAGCTTGTGAAATTCAAGCGGTTTTGTGTCAGCGACGTGACGTGTGTTAGGTTTTTGCGAACAGATCTCAGCCATGACTACACCAAACTAAAAGCAATTCAGTTATTGATCATCTGAAAAATAACTCTCGCCAAGCTCACCGAACAAACCCAGAGGATTTGAGATAATATACATAAATTTGATGAGCTAATGACGTTCTAAAATATTTATTATATTATTAGTAGCCTGGCCCAGCGTGAGGCCATGGAGATGGTCAGATGGAGGGCAAAGGGGTCAGGCACATTATGAAGATACAGCACCTCAAGACACATCAGCGAGACAACAACATTTATCCACCATAAAAAATCTGACTAGTACTAAACACACAGCAAGCACACATACTCACACACATACTCTACATGACCACACCTGCAGGAATAGTTCCATTGATCGGACGGCTTTTAAAAGGCTGACCTTTAAAGAAGGGCTTTGCTTTTCGGTGATAAATCTGAAATATGGAGCCATCTGTAGAGCAGAGGAGATTGGCAGGCGGACAGAGTGCGAGATATTTGGCCACTCCCGGGGTACCGGAGGGACTGTGCGGCCCGTGACCTTATGGCAGGCGCAGGGTCGTGCCTCTCTGTAACACGAGAAAGCGCAGAGGCTGGGGCGGGGTCGTCTGTCCGTCTCCGTGGCGACTGGAGCCTGGTCGTCACGGCGACCCCTGTGCACACTGGTCGATGGACAGGCTGGGATGTGGAGGGATGCCACTCCTGGGGATGAAACCGAAGACCTGCTCACACACATACATACACAATGAAGACTCAGAGTCACAAGCTTTGTGTCTGTCCTTATCTGTGTGATTCAACCCTCATCCACCTCGCTATTCATTTATGCAATAGCTTTTCATTTGGACTGTTTGTATGTATGCGAGTCCGTACATATTTTGATTACAGTGATTATAGTGTGGTAGGATTTACCAGTACATTCCCAGTATTGTGTAAAGTAAAAATACTTTTTTTACTAAAGAAAATTATCAATAACAATAACAAACTAAATGAAAATGGTCACACTTTAGTTTGGTGACTTCTTCTCACTATTGAAGGGTTAGTTCACCCAAAAATTTTAATTCGCCCATATTTTATGGATTCACTCAAGGATTCCTAGGTGTATATGACTTTCTTCTTTCAGACCAATCCAATCGGAGTTATATAAAAAATTGTCCTTGCTCTTCCAAGCTTTAGGATGGTAGTGGGCAGAGAACGGCTTCCGCGTACGACAGTTAGCGGAAGTGAGAGGAAAGTGTTTGTAACATTTTAAATATGGATATTTGTCTTACAAAAATGCATCAATTCACTACAGGAGGCCTTTATTCAGCCCCCGGAGCCGTTTTAGGCACATTTTTTTATGGATGTATGAGCTTTATGTGACATATTTTGGACTGTTGAAAAAAGAAAAAAAAAACCCTGCCAACTGCAATTCTAAATCTTGGAAGAGCAAGGACAATTTTTAATATAACTCAGATTGGGTTCATCTGAATAAAGAAAGTTATATACACCCAGGGTGCTTTGAGTGTGGTTAAAACATGGGCTAATTTTCATTTTTGGGTGAACTAAACTTTTACTATTAACTACAACTTTTGCCTCAATAAACTCCAAACTACTGCTTATTAATAGTTAGTAAGGTAATTGTCAAGTTTACATATTATGGTCATGCAGAATAAGGCAATAATATGTGCTTTATAAGTACTAATAAACAGCCAATATGCTAGTAATATGCATGCTAATAAACAACTGAGAATTGGTCCCCAAACTAAGGTGTTGCCATGAAAACTGATAAACAATTGCTAATGAGTTATCTTTCCTTGTATTCAACAGAAAAAAAAGTTTTTTGTTATATATTGACATACATTTAATTCTGCTCTTTGCATAAACACAATATATAACTTAAGAAAAACTTGGAATATGGAGCCATATGGACCAGTTTCTGTCCGTTCATATTAACTGAATGGAAAAGAGAAAGCAGTAACACCTCAAAATAACTTCTGTGTATGGGTTTAGAATAAACTGAGGTTGAGTAAATGACAAAAATGGAGAGTGATCTGTTGCTGTAAGAAGTGTTTTGGTAAGATACTGTACAATTTAAAAAGATGTTAATCAATAACATGTCCTAAACAAAATATGTTGACTGAGGACAAGTAACACTTGATTTATCCCAAGATATTTATCCGAAAATGTTGTGTGCTTTGTATTTTATTAAATTATCATGTTGTTATCTTAGCAACATGCTAATGTCATACTCTATTGAAATCAATTGAGAGTAGAGCTGTTTTTGAATGACGTCTATGTAGAGCATTCCAAATCAGTCACTTATAAAGTTACATTGCAGTCAGGAAGCTGAATTAGAGGGTAGCTGCCTATTTGAACCAAAGAAAGTAGCTAGAACCAAGATAACATTTGAGTGACAGAAATTACTTTCTTGATTTCCACAAAACGAGCTGTAAAATCTTTGGCTCATTATTCCAGCTTATTCAGTCCATTTAGCCATGTGGTTAATGTTTTGGAAGAGCCCTGTGCCACTACAAGCTGAAAGGACTGGAGTTTATAACATGTCCCTCTAAAGGGTAATTTAATGGGGCATCAATAAAAGCACTTAATTGCACAATCACTATTGACATCGCATTTAAACAGCCCCGCGTACTGCCGAATTACCTAATGGAGATTGGATTGGCCAACTTGCCACTTTTCAAAGTATAAATTGTGTCTGCTATTGACAGCTCATCGCTCCGAACACAGAACAGAGGAAGATTTTCACCCACATGTGGTTTGAGTCCCCTAGTAATATATTCTTAAACATAATGCTTCTGATTAAAACTAAACAATTTTTATACTTTTGTTGTTATGGCATACTAGTGATAGCTCGTCTAATTTATTCATTTTTGGAAACTTATACTGTGGCCATATACCCATAGGTCATAAAAAACATAAAAGTAGTGTACTTTGTTTATGGAATAGTTCACATACCCACACACGTTTGTTTATGTGAATTGTGGGGACTTTCAATAGACTTCTATTACTTTTATACTGACTAAATAATATGTTTGGGTACCGTTAGGGGATAAAAATAGAATTTAGTCAGTATAAAAGTTATAGAAGTCCATTTAGACAGTTGGTCCCCACAATGTCGCATAAACAAGTACACACACACACACACAAATTATCATTATTTACCTCTTCAGGTTTGATGTCAATGACGAGATTGATTAGAACTAATGATATTTGATGTTATGAAGCATTTGAGAGCTATCTTCCATAATTTCATAGTTCCAAGCAAAACTTTTCAGAATTGTTGGCATTCATTTTGATGTTTTTGCTATTGTATGGTTTAAAAAGGCTTATATGAACTACTTTTATGCTTTTAGAGAGGTTTTTTTGAAGCTTGACAGCCCTTGGTCACTGTATGCTGTTGCTATATAGAAAAGAACTTTATGAACATTCTTCAGAACATCTTATTTTTTTTGTTCCATAGAATACAGTATGTCATACAGGTTTGGAAAGACACGAGAATGAGTAATCGATAACACTTTCTGGTACAGTTTAATTTTACAGTCCTCTTCTACATGTTTGTACTATTTACTCATTACTACTTATACACTTATGTACTTATTAGTACTTACATGCAGTAACAAGGTACTAACCCTGAACCTAAATTTGAACAACCTTAACTCATATTAAGTTCAAGAAGTTAACTAATATTACTCAGTACTTTCTTATGCAAGTAGACTGTACTGTAAGTACTTAGTAAGTGTA
>NW_015505284.1:1259381-1297372 GCF_001515645.1 Sinocyclocheilus grahami | reverse complement strand
TGATATTGAACTTTTACCCAATATTTAATGTAAACTGTAGAACCTTGCTGGAAAAACTAACTGCACTTTGGAACATAAAGCATTTTGAATGTCCTTAAATGGAGGCTTGTTAATGTGCCATTATTTCTCTCAGGTCTGGTAAAGAGGGCCATTATACCGATAACTACAGCAACCACAGCTGGACCAATCACAGTGAGTGGAGGTGAAGCACCAAGTCACAATAGTCAGTTATAGGGAATCGGTAATCCATACTATCCTTTGAGGAGCTGCTGTATGTTCCAGAATGATCCTAAAGACTCATTCCTGACCAGGTGTCATCAAACCAACCACAAAGAGCAGAATGCTAAAACAGTCAATAATGCATTGATCCAACAGGGCGTCCAGACTGTAGGATTAAATATAGAATGATAGCGTGCATATTCCTACGAGAAACCAGTGTGTGTGTGTGTATGTGTGTGCAAGTGAGTGTGTGCGTGTGTGTGATAACATATAAGTATGTTACTTTGTAACAGTACAACAATTGAAAACTGTAACTGAAAAGACAATAAAAATGCACTAATGTACTGCATAATTTTTGTATATACCCTTGTGACAAAGAAGTGTGCATAATTGTATTAAATGTGCATTTGTTGTGGACTTTGAATCTTAAAAGTTTATTAAATATATAAAAAGCACATTAAAAAGTACATAAAATGCAATTGTTCAACTAATTGCATTTAATATACATTTAAACCATAACACATTCTTATTTAATTGTAAATAACATTCAGTTAAGTGTCTGAAAATATTGAATTTTGTTTGCACTTATAAGGTTTATGCTTTTAAATTTGATTATTTCCATAAGTGCTCTTTAGAAAGGTATGCTAAAGTGTACTATTTCACAAAGGTGGCACACTGTGTGGAAACAAGTTACTTTTTAAGTTGAGTACAAGGGATTTGTTCAAATTGGTAATAGCAACTTTTTTCTGCCATTAATAAAAGCTGCACTCTTCATCTATGTGTGGTTGTACATTTTATTGGTTTTGCTTTTTATCTTTGGGCTATTCAATCTTGAAGTATGTGAATGTTTAATGCTGTGCAGGGACAATGAATTAAGCACAAATAAAAATAACAGTTAACAATATAAAAGGTTTAATTGATTGCCTCCTGGAAAACGACCGGCCTATTGAGATGAATCATTAGTCATGGTTGTGAAGAAGTATGTGGTTGAAAGTGTGTGTGTGTGTACGCGTTTTTGTGACAAATGAGGACATAAATTTGTATAATGACAAAGGTATGACATAGGTATTACAAGGAGAAGGTGACTTTTCAGGACATTACCCCATGTCCCCACTTTTCAAAACGCTTATGAATCACACAGAATGGAGTGTATTGAAAATCTGAAATAGCACAAAGTCTCCTGTAAGGGGTAGGTTTAGGGGTAGAGTTGGTAAAGGGCCATAGAATATACGGTCTGTACAGTATAAAAACCATTACGCCTATGGGATGTCCCCACTTTTCACAAAAGTAAACCTGTGTGTGTGTGTGTGTGTGTGTGTGTGTGTGTGCTATACCAGCATCTTAACAACACAGATCGGTGGAATCTCATCATTTTAAAAAGACTTCAAAACTACCACACTTGCCACTGCATAGCTCACACATTCAAAAACACACACACACGCACTCACACACACACACACACACGTTTTGACTATTCTCAACCCTACTCCTGAAAAATAAATAAATAAATAAAAAATAATACAGTTTTTTTATTTAGGAAAAATTATTGTTGTTGTTATTATTATTATTATTTACCTATTGTTTACCTTTTGAACCATCGTCAGCATATGTGTGAATCACGGAAAGATTAGCTTATCTGTGAAGCAATTGTGCGTTTATTTTCTCACCTGTCCAGTTTGTTTGTTTTTCCTGTTTATCTCCATGATGACGTTATGTTGGTTGTTCTCATTGGAATCTGTCAACAGTGTTGTGATTATTTAAGGATCTTCAAAGGAAAGATAATTGTGGAGTAATCTGGCCCCAAAAGTGTTTTATCTTTCCAGATAAAAATTCCACAATGTTAAAAATTCCATGGCACAAGGCCAGCACTAATTCTAAATTACTAAAAGGTTCTTTATTTAATTTAACAACAAATCAGAGAAGGGTCGTGACTTAAGTACGTGTTTTTGAATTGCATTGCTCTATTCTATTTCATTCAAGCCAACCCTCCCCCCACTTTACAATTTCTTCCCTGAAAAACAAAAATTCCCTGAAGCACTTTTGGCTTTTTTTCCTCTTTGCTCTACACACAATATCCCAGTAGTTGTACTTGACCTTGATTGTCATTGGATGATGAGTTTTGACTGACAGCTGCCAGCATTGGTCAACAACCCCTGCCCAAACATACAGGCCTTAAATGATCATCTTTCCGGACAGTTTCACAATTTTCTCCGTCTGAGTGACACCCTGTGTGTTAGTGTGTGTGCCTTTGTGTAAATGTGTCCAGGGCCTGTCTGGTTGTTTGTGTCGCCACTACCTCTTCTGCCCAAGTCAGGGGGGCTAGGGGGCCATCGGCCTCATGTTGCCACTTGGGGGTCTTTGAATGAAGTCGATAGAACATTTCTGTCCTGTCTGCATGCAGACAGCCACTAGCAGACAGACAGTTCAGCTCTCTTTATCTCACATGGCCATAGTCTCACATAGTCGATCATTGCAAGCTTGTTGTAAATATTAAGTAACATTAATATTTCCGTTTCCCTTTTGGTGTTTCATAAATACTGAATGATGTTACCCTGGTGTGTCAATAACATTGATGTCATGTCAATAATAGGAGGGAATAGAGAATTGCAACTGGTGCTGCTTCTGATTTGAGTGATCAATGAAAATGATTTTTATTGCTGTATATATTACACGATGCACACAAGTGACTCTATTGATCCCTTTATCAGATGCTTATGTTGTAATGTTAGTTATTAGATATACCAGCCCATAGAACACAATTCATTATTTGTTATTACTACAGTGTTACTGCTTTATTACTACTTTATTACACTGTATTGTTATTGAATTACTATATTGTTATTATCACAAAATCTGTGTAATAACACAAATGGAATTAAAGGAAATTTAAGTAGGAATGTTGAGTGACCATCACACTTGAGGTAATAGTATCGAAGTACAGTATTGACATAACTTGTTGTCTACTTGACTTTTTTCTTGTTATGTTTGTTTAAAAAAAAAATCCGTTTTCTAAAGAAATTCATAGGTATGATTCATATTTCTCAACAGAACCAATTTCCAGCATTTAGGCAGAATGATTTAGACCTTAAACGGTTTTTAAGATCATGCGAAGAGTGTGTCCATTAGCTTTTAACAGTGTAAAATTAAACAAGGAACTCAAATGTAGGATTCTGCTTGAGAAAGAAGAAGGGGATAGAGAGGAGAGCAACTGAGAAAATCCGTTCTGAGATGACGGGACCAATCAGTCCGTAAATGAGATTTCCCACAAAACACTTCTCCCAGAATTCCACACATGAGAGAGGGAAAAAAATCTCAGACTAAGCTCATGAACTTTCACCTTTCACCCCTCCGCTGGCTGAACCAATGAACAGATTGTGAAAAATCAATGTGTCCAATCAATAGGAGAATTTTTTTTGTCTCTAACTGGGTAATCTGCTGTAAGACGGTCTGAACGCCGGCCGCACAAAAGAGCAACTGAAGAAAATATTTATTGCAAAGAGTGAAAATTAAATTTGCTTTATTGGTCCTCAGTGCAAATGTTAATCATCATTTACTGCATCCGGCTTCGGCATGACAGATCACGCTCGGGTGAGGAGACCATTTTGAAGAGGTTTCTGCTGTACTATTTCAGATACAATACAAAATGGAGTCTGTTTCATAGTGCAGAGGTTTGTTCTTAGGTCTGTGGACATATTCTGAGCATTAGTTAGTATTAGTTATTAATATTTTTGTGTTATTGATTTTACATCTTTATTTCTTTTGTTGGAGCATTTCTTTTTGTTTTTGTTTTTAAATAATTTTTATTGATATACTCATCTTACGACCCTACACAGGGCAAGTGAATGGACGATATGTTCATCGTGTTGTGTTTCTCGGTTCATTAGCATGTAGATTATTCATGAACTCGGCGAGTCCTCTGACAGACAGTGTGTTCATATCCCAGACAAAAACATTAAATCATTTTTTCAATTACCAGCAGAAATACAGTAAGGAAGCAGGTAAGGAACGGTCTGTAAGGGGCGTAAAGGTCACTCTTTAGCTCGTCTCGGGTAGTTAGTCATGTTCTTAAAGATAATCAAGACTAATGATTGTACTAGACACTGGACCCAGACTAAAGGCTTTCTGATGATGAAAAATGTCTCAGACAGTACATTCAAGACACCGGCAAATGTTTTTATCACATTTGGACTAAATCAGTGCAGATGGATGATTTTAATGTAAAATTGCAGTTACATTCATGTCATATGCACATGGGTCACAAGCATTTGTGATGTGCTGATAATTTGATAAAAAAATATGTTAATAATGTACACTGTCAAAATCATAGTGTAAGTAATATTTTATGGTACTTACTTATTTAAGATATAGTTCTCCCAAACATTAACATTCTGTCATCACTTACCTTCATGTTGTTACAAACACAAAAGCACAAACGTACAAATAAATGTATCTTTTTGTCTGTATTATGAAAGTAAATGAGGTTCAAAACAACATTGGACCCCATTATATGTATTTATTTATTTATTTATGTTCAAACTATTTTATTTGTGTGTCGCCGAGGGAAAAACTCAAATCGGTTTGAATTGACAATAGGGTGAGTAAATGTCTTTCATTTGGGGGGAACTGTTCCTTTAAATCCCTCATAACTTTAATATTTGCTACATTTCAAGAAAAATATTCTGATTTGTGTAATCAAAGAAAATGTTTTTTATTATTGTATACATTACATGATGTACGCAAGTGACTGGTCACTTTATCAGATGATTATGTTGTAATATCAGTTATTTGACATTTAATATTAGACATATATTTACTCTAATACACCATCCAAAAGAAATTAGGACTCACCAAACAATTACTTTATAATTATTACTACTTTATTACTATTTTATTACTAAATTATATTATTACTATATAATTTATTATTATTACATACAATCTGTGAAATGTCACAAATAGAATTATGGTATTTAAAAAAAATAAAAATTTGTTTTCCGCAGAGGAAAGAAAATCACACCAGTTTGGAACAACATGAGGGTGAGTAAATTATATTTAATTTTGGGAGGAACTGTCCCTTTAAGTTCCTCCTAATTGATGCTATAATATTTAAAGAATACCTCAAGAATGCATTTATTTAAAATAAACTAGAGATGTGTAGTCGTTTCTACAAACTGAGCAGACAGCCTCGGCACAGGCTGAAAGCCATTTGCTCTGTGCAGAGGAGAGTGAAACGAATGTGTGTTTAAATTCGATTGAAAAGTGCATCTCTCTTCTGCTCTGATGTCATGCATCTTAATTATGAGGATGCAGGGGTCGGCCCCGTGTGGACCGCCAGCCCTGTTATCGCTGATCTAATGAACACACTCCAGGGCCCTTCTCTCATCCGCACATTCACACGGACATCTCTCTGTTTTTACTCAAACTATAGGGTTTCCGTTTGCTGCAGATTTGACTCTGTAAGCGGCATTAATTTGGACTGAAATAAATTAGGTGAAAATGAAATCCTCAGTGAGACATCCTCATCCTCATGTCTTCTTTTTTACAACAACAGATGGACAAAGCAGCCATCACGTCGGAAATCACTATACAAGTGTATTCTATGTTAATCAAAGGTCTGTACATGGTTTATAAAAACCAACAGGTAAGAGACGTTCACATGCTGTACCACTTAAAGAAAGATGCTACTGACATCATCTAAAAAATCTATTTGTAATCAGTGATATGTTTGCATGTATGTTCAGGTCTTTACAATGGCTACCAGTCACGTTTAGAATTAAATGAAGAACTAATACTAGATTTTAAACTGCCTAAATACACTGCAGATATGCATGTAGAAAATAAACCGTAAAGACCTCTCAGATCATTAGGATTACGTTGCTTACTAATATCTGGAGTTCATTTAAAATCCATACTGAATTCATACGCAAATTCAACCACAACTGTTTAGCTGTGCATTCAGTGTGGTGCACTTTACTGACTGCATGGAATTATTTGTTTAAATGTGTATTCCCAATGTACTCCCAATTCTTATTTCCTTTCTTAAGGTGAATTGTATCGATGTTTTGTGTCTTTTTTGTGTATCGTGTCTTTTTAAATGATATGTAAACCCTCTGTATTACCTCACTGAAATGAGTTGTATGGTACAATTCGTGAAGAAAATATGGATTCAACTCTACAATATTGTTAAACTATTTTAAAAATGTGTAGAAGTTGCTTGAAACAGACAAAAAGCAAGAAGTAAAGCTTTCCCTCTTTCTAACTTAAAATTTTGCAAATAAATAAATAAATAAAATCACCTCAGAAAAATAGTAATAATACCTATGACTCAGTATCTGGTTTTGACATATTTCAAATTTTTAAGGTAACATAACATTAATTTTAAGTAATTTATGTACATTCAGATAATGTCAGTATATATCTTTTTTATTTGTATTTTTTTCAACCACAACTGTTTAGCTGTGCATTCAGTGTGGTGCACTTTACTGACTGCATGGAATTATTTGTTTAAATGTGTATTCCCAATGTACTCCCAATTCTTATTTCCTTTCTTAAGGTGAATTGTATCGATGTTTTGTGTCTTTTTTGTGTATCGTGTCTTTTTAAATGATATGTAAACCCTCTGTATTACCTCACTGAAATGAGTTGTATGGTACAATTCGTGAAGAAAATATGGATTCAACTCTACAATATTGTTAAACTATTTTAAAAATGTGTAGAAGTTGCTTGAAACAGACAAAAAGCAAGAAGTAAAGCTCTCCCTCTTTCTAACTTAAAATTTTGCAAATAAATAAATAAATAAAATCACCTCAGAAAAATAGTAATAATACCTATGACTCAGTATCTGGTTTTGACATATTTCACATTTTTAAGGTAACATAACATTAATTTTAAGTAATTTATGTACATTCAGATAATGTCAGTATATATCTTTTTTATTTGTATTTTATTTTTTTTATGTATTTCACAGTTCATTATGAACATATTCATACCACAGTTTTTACATTTTACTTCCAATTTCTAAACACACAATTTAAATTAAACATACATAACATTAACATACTGGTAAAAAATGTATAGCCTGAATGCACTGTAAGTTGCTTTGGATAAAAGCGTCTGCTAAATGCATAAATTAAAACAAAATGATGGCAATAACAAACATTTTTTTTAATTTTAATATGAAAATATTACAATTAAATGGTCATTGTAATATTTAAATGACCATTTGCAGGCATCAAATGTTGGTCTTTATTTATTTGTTTGTTTGTTTGTTTATTTATGTTCCTCTTTTCTTTGTAACAATGTGGAATGTCTATGTGCAAAGAAAGCAATTGTAACACATAATAAGATTGTACAAGTAAATTCCAGCCCCATCTGCACTGCAGGACTGTGCTGTAACAAAGGGAAGGCCTTGAGAAACATCAGACCCCTGTGCTAATTTATCTGCCTCCTCAGCAGAAGGAGTGAGACAGAGACAGAGGGCCCAGCGTCAGGCTGAGGAGCCCAGAGCGAAAGAATCGATGCGGCCGCAGGGGGAGGCGTTCAGAAGGCTGGACACAGCCTGAGCTGCCCCTCCGAGCCCCTGCCTCAATAGGTCAGCCGCAGCGCACAGCAGGGGTAGAACTCACCACTACCAGCCCTACAGCCACTGAGAGAGACAGACACGCAGAGAGAGACAGACAGACAGTCAAATCTGGAAAAAAAGAGACTTCAATGAGGGAAGGGAATTATTGAGAAAGACGAATAGAAATGAGGAAAAGAGACTGGGAGGGTGAAAACAGCTTGAAAGGAAATTGTGGAATTAGGAACGGATGGGGCAGAGGGAAAAGAGAGAGAGAAGGGGGAGATTTGGAGAGATTAAGTACAGATAGGAGCAGTGGCGTATGTTTCATTTGAATGAAACATTTCTTCCAAATTCTTGAAGAACGATGCAACCATGGAGCAGCAGCACATGCGTTGATGGAACATGCATCAAATATCATTTCATTTACGTTAGAGAACTCTGGTTATTTATATTCGCATATATGGAAACTGTGAAAGCAAACGTTCAGTTCATCTTTTAAACAATGTTTCCAGTCTGTTATGCTGTACTGGAACTGTCAAGAGTCTAGAAAGAAAAGAAAAGAAAAGTAAAGAAAAGAAAAGAAAAACGTTTGTTTTTGTGAAGTATCATATCAGGCTTGTATGACTCTTATAGTATGATCTGGAGCTCATAATCAGGGCAGAGAGAAAAAAACATAATTTTATCAGTTTTATTCAGAGGCCCAAACTGAGAAAATAAAAATAAAAATCAGTGCAGTCGCTGATAATTATATGGCCAGAAAGTAAGATGGAATAGCTTGATATGTAAATCAATGAGGTTTTTATAACAGTAAAACAGACTGGGATACAATGCAAATAAATATCAGTTGATATAAATCAACAGTTTTTCCAGCAAAGTTTTTGTTGAAAATTTAGAGAGGCCTTAGAAATGTGTGTATAAAAAGCAGGCTTTACAGGGGTTGCCAGCTTTTGTGAATTACAATGCATAATTATAATGCACAGAAAACTGGATTGCAGGTTGTTAGTTAAATAAAACATGCTGAATTAGCATTTGGACAAGTTTTTATCATATGGCAATTTCAAAATATTCAGTGCAATGTTTATTGACGTGCTATTGATTTTTGAATGACTTGCTTCATTTATGTCTATTAATGTCATAAACCCAACACTTGTTCAATATTAACCCCTTGATGTGCCATCATTACAAGTTCAACATCGCCTGCATGACATGACACTAAAAGGTCCTCTAGAAGGAACATTGTAACATTCATCATTTGCTGTTATCTCATATTCAGTTCTTTTCTACATTGATTAAAAAACAACAAAAAAACAAACAAATGATGGTAGGAGACAATCGGAAATGTGGGTCTATGATAGGTAGGAGTTTGGGAAAGACATATTCTCTCTTCCAGAGAAAAGATGGACTGACAAGAGAATGAAGAGAAATAAAGGCGGTCTTCAAAGCGGAATATCTTGGTCTATGCTCCCTTCATCATAAAGTGTACTCTCACTGTGTACTGAAGGTGAGGCTGACCTCTGACCTCTCGTCTGACTGCCATCCCTCCATCCGTACATCTGCAGCCCGCCTCCCTGTTCTCTCTGCAACCAACCAACATTTCCTATTGATTTATTGATTGCTGTCGGCCCATGGAAGCCAACCAGCGCAGACTCGATGTGCTCCGGCTGCTCGGCTGCATAGATTTTTCTCCTCTCATCTCAAGCTGAGGGAGCAGAACAGGCCTGGACTGGAATTAGACCAAGCGGGAGCCCAATTTGCCAGGAGAGATCACCACCTCTCGCGCCACTCCTCCCTCCTTATCTCTGCCTCTCTGTGTTTGTTGTGCACTCTCTGTCCCCATTTCTTTCTGTTTTCCTTCACTGAGTCTAAATGCTGAATAGAGTGTTTAAATATGGGGTTAAATTCATTTTAACTCATCTCAAAATCCTTCAGCAGAGTTCTCTGGTCTGCATAGTCCTGAATTATTCAGGTTCCCAGGCATTATGACACTGCTCTGTTGCAGGGTTAGCATCTAAAACCAAAACCATAATTATATATATATACTGTATCTCCCAAGGAAACATTTCTCATTTTCATTTAGTTTTATTTAGTCAATAATAATAATAATAATAATACACATTTAAACTAAAACATTTTAAAATGACAAAAACACATACGAAAAACCTTAAACATTAAAAAATTGAAATAACAGCAGTTCATGTAAAAATAAAAACTGGTTCAAGCTAATAATACAAACTATAATTGATACTAAAATAGCATTGCTCTCTTGATGTTCCTTTTATGATTTGTTTCCTTCTTTTACTTCACACAAATGTAATGTTCTTTAATTATTGAAGAATTTTAACAACATTTTATTAACAGTTCAACTAACGAATTGTTAATAATTAATTGATTTTAAATAATATTACAAATTTAGATGCCTAAATTGATTCATTCATCTGCTTAATGTCCAATCATTGTTTTATAATTTCAGGGTGTGTCTGTTTTTATTTTTTAACAATGTTATACATTTTGAGACATTTAAGTTTAAAGTATCAAAATGTACATTTCCTTGCACTGAATTTTCACCATATAAAATCAAAATGACTTATAATGTAATTGTAATATTTGCATACTTATCTCAACATTTCTCATCAATTTCTTTTCAAATCAGTTAATTTGAATTATTCT
Organism: Sinocyclocheilus grahami; assembly: GCF_001515645.1. Lineage (NCBI taxonomy): Eukaryota > Metazoa > Chordata > Actinopteri > Cypriniformes > Cyprinidae > Sinocyclocheilus > Sinocyclocheilus grahami. The sequence goes on along the minus strand of NW_015505284.1, from coordinate 1,286,925 downwards.
ATGACATTAGTTTTACTTTGTCACTGATTAATTTACTGTATGTCTATTTAATTTCTCCAAGGAATTATAGGAGAAACATCTGAGAAAGTTTAAATAAAACATAAGCGAGAACTCTCCTGAGCTTCTAAGTTTCATGTCCATAGCAAAGTTTCTCCGTGAACTCCGTTACGCTGATGCTTGTTGATATATTCACACACTCACATCTCAAAGAAGGCATCTGCAGGTCCAGAAAATTGGATCAGGAGGATGGATCTGTGGCCACCTCTGGTCATGCTGACGGCAAGAGTGATGGATCAATAAAAAACACGACACACACAGGGTTCCAGCGAAACGATTCTCTCTCAGAGTGACGCCTCCAAACTCCCTCATACACTGTCTTTTACTGAAGAGCTTTACTCTGCTCCTCATATTCACCCAGAGAGAGCTACATGTAATTTACCACTGCTTCAACTCCACTGGCAGTCCTATCAGAGGAGCCAGCAGGACAAAGACAAAGGACTTCTGAAAGTCAACGTGAAATCAAAATTCACTTTACTTTCTTTACAAATGTTATTTTGTTTGCACAGTTCATCAGTGTTATTTCAAAATCTTTCATCAATGTGCAACTTATGCCTATGTTAAACCAAAGCTATGCAGACTGTGGAAAATAATGTCCTAGGGGAATGTTGTATTTCTCAGTTGATGGAGGTCTCAGTCATTTGTGTTAGCTGTTAGGGCTCCTAACTTAAAAAGACACAAATGAGATACACAGTATGAGTGACTCAACAGCTATAAAATAAATGTGGATATCACAGCTCAGATCATTTGGTCTTGGAAGAATGTGGCAAGAAATACAAAGTTCATTATGAAATCTACTTTGATTGAAGACTTTGGGATGATGGGTAATCTGCAGTTTGAGACATTGTTGGGATCTCTTCTGAAACTCTAGATGAGATACACAGAAGTTTTGCGAACGAACACAAAGTTTCTCAGGGGAACGCAAAAGTTTTGTAAGCTAACTCAAAAGTGTTTATTTAAAGGGGTCCTATTACGCTTTTTAACTTTTTTAATTTTAGTCAGTGTGTATGTTTGGGCATAAAAAAGATCTAGAAAGTTACAAATCTCAAAGTCCACTCCAAAGGGAGATATTTTGTTTTTTTAAAAATCGCTTTTCAAGAACGGCTCGTTTGGAATACAGCGTTTGTTTTCCGGGCTTTGTGATATCACAAAGCGGCTCATTAGAATATCATAAAAAATATTCCTGCCTACAGAAATTCGAATGGTTGGGGGGTGGGGAGGGGCGAGGTTGTGGTTAGAACTCTTGGTTGAGTGAGTGCATCAGACGAGACGACGAAGAAGAAGTGCTGCTACAGAGTTAGTGCATCAGAGAAAACAAAGAAGAAGAGCTGCTGTGCTGTAGCTTCAAATTTTCGGCATGTTTAGAACAATTCTTACAAGTACAACACGACGTAGCTGGGCGCTGCGGACAGATGCCGAACGGCGTATAATGTATTTGAATTTTAAAGATGTGGCGCGGCGCGATGCGACACTGCACTTCTCGTCCGGTGCGCTGCCACCTGAAATTCTGTTTTTTTCACCTCCGAGCCCAAACGTCTTTGTTTGGGCTTCCGAAAGCGGATGGTGTCAGGAAACAGTGGTTGCAATTTATTTTTTAACTCTGTCCCTGAGCATTGTAACCCCAATTTGCTATTGTGTGCTGTGCATTTTACTTAGGACAGCTTCCACAACATGAGGGAGTACAGTGCCTGCCGGATTCGCCAAAAAGCTTTTGTTGAAAGACGGAGCAAGGGGCATGGCAGTACTGAAACACCGTCTAAGCTGTTTGCCAATCACAATGCACTGGGACAGCTAACCAATCACAAAACATTTTGTTTTTCGGAAGGTGGACCTTCATCAAAGCCGGAACTAATCAAGCCGTTTGTGCCAGGCTGGGGAGAAAGGTATTTTAATAATGTAAATGATGTGAAAAATAATGCGTTTTTCGAACCACCAAGCATGAGAGCATGTTCTAGTACACCCCCAAAACAAAATCAAGACTTTGTAAAAGAGCATAATAGGACCCCTTTAAAAAATGTTTTCCTCCCATCTAATTTTTTTTTTGTCACCATGTCCCTAAAGAGATCTCATTTGTGATTTTGTTTTCTTTCCAGCAGCATTACCTAAAAATAACACATTTTACGGTTGAATCCCAAATGAAAACGTCCCTTATTTCACACTCAATATTGCTTCACTCGCAAATGTGTCACAATCAACTGTGTGGCAAATGCTGTTTTATGAAACTTCTTTTGTTTATATATCTTATATATAATATTTATATCTTATAAATATCTTTTGTTTGAGGTGATACATGTGAATCGTGGAAAGCATTTACCTTGAGTTATGCGGTAAACATCTTTTGCACACAGTGTTAATGTGAGTTTTAGAAAAGCCTGCAGTCTCAGCACTGCGGTGGCTCGGTTAAGGTGCTGCGGTCTACAGGGAGAGCACACCTTTCTCTCAAGTACACAGAGGTTTGTACGGATCGCTCAAGCGTGGGGTGGCACAGTTTTGCTCCAGTTCCCTTCAGATTTGCAGCTTTCTCACAGTAATGCATGTACGCAGACAGGAAGCCCAACCCTGTCCACAGAGACCAAGCGGCGTTCAGAGGTGTGAGGTGTTCGGCGAAAGCTAAGACTCCACAATTTATTTTGCGTCTCTTCTCCAAAAAAGTCCAGCATTTCCAGAGTCTTTGAGATGACATCATGCTGTAATGTGTTCGTTCAACTATAATTTATTTTTAATGTGATATCTTTCGCTCCCTGTAGACTTTTACCTTAATGGTTCCAGCATCGCAAATCTAATATTCTCTCCACAACACCAACTTCAAACAAAGTCTAATCGCAATCTTACCAAAAAGTATGTGTTTTATGTTCTTTTGAACTCAGTTACAGGAAAGGAAAAAGTAATGATTCCACAGGAAAATGTATATATTACCTTTGATTCTGTCTGTTTTCTTGCAATATGGGATGCTTTAGTGGGATAAAAATTGATTTTTAAGCTTTTTGTGCATTAGCTTTTACGTTTAGAAATTTTATTTGCAGGGGCCATTTCTGATCAATGAGCAAAACCCGAATTTATAACACTGATGCAATAAGAGCCAACCGCTATGATCGAAAGAGATGGAGAGAGAGAGACACAGAGAGAGACAGAGAGAGATGGGGGGAAAGAGATTGCAGCATCTGATACCAAGAAAAATAATGCCTTTTCTATGTTTTAAAATAGATGTTTTTTTAAATTTCCTCAAAATCTAATAGCAGATTTTTATGACATTTTCCAATACCATAAATTTAGGCTTTTTGAATAAGGTCTAAAATTGTTCAATGTTTCATTTTCAAAAATGTTGTTAAATACCAAATGACGTTAAATGTTGATGGAATTACAACAATAAATAAAAAAGTGTATAATGAAATATGCACAAAATAAAAAAATACAGAAAATTTCTTGCATGTATTACTCAAAATAATTAAATTCAATACTTATTTATCTCATGGATCCTGCTGACTGTTGTAAAATATTTTTTGGGTAAACATTATAATATGTATAAATATTTATAATCCTGAAATCTTATTCTGAACATGTACTTTGTGTCTGGAGTCAGAAGCTTTGATGTTAAATGTAGAACACGCTGACTCTCCTTCTGTATGAATTCATCGCCCTCGCTTCTGACTTCCCATGAGTCTTAGCGAGAGCAGAGATTTCTGTTCATGAACTCAGCTAAAATCCTTCTTATTCATCTTTTGTGGGGAAAGTTAAAAAAGAGGTCACTGTGAGAAAATATTTCCAAATATTTGGCAGAGTTGTAATGTTATATCCACATTATCTCATAGTTCTGTATTGTTACTGTATCACAACAGTTTACACATTCGCGTCTCTTCTCATTTTTCTGAATGAACAAAGAATCATCTGAGAAGTTGGTGCTTGAATGAAGCATAAGTGAGAATGAATTCTTCTGAGCTATGAAAGAGCAGTAACTTTTTTGCTCTAGCCATACTGAGCCATACAATGGATTGAATTTATTCATAGAGAAAACGTGAAATAAATATTGATTCTTCATATCTGTATCTAAAGATTCACTGTCCATTTTGGTGGCCGTTCCCAATCTTCAAGAGTTCAGAGATCTTACACAGAAGTGACCTGAGCAACCATCCTTTCTAAGAACATATACAGAGTTTTCCTGTTCTTTGCACAGAAACTTTTTCATCAGGAAGAACAGAGACATTCGGAAACATAAAAGGCCATTTCCCTCTCATCCCTCCATCCAAATCTTCTTCCTTTAATGAAAGGGAGTTTCTTAATGCTCTAGTCTCACATTATGTCTGTGTCGTGAGCTGAAGGGCTCTTCAGAAGGATGTGGCGAAAGGGGCGGATGAATGCTGTCTTCGGTTTTCTTCTTTTTTGTACCGCTGCGTTTCTGCTGCATTGACTCTGAGGCCTTGGAGAAGGATGAAGATTCGTCTTAAAAGCCTGAAGGAGCATTTGGAGAGGGGGAGAGGATGGAAAGATGTGTGGAGAGGGACTGAAAGAGACAGTGAGAGAGACGGACAAGTGTTTTGAGAGGCGAGGAGCCGAGATAAGAGACCTAATGGCTCTTAGCTGCCTAAGATGAAGAGTCTTGAACAGAAGAGCGCTCTTCACATGCCTTTAAGGCCCTTGCGTACCTGTTTGCTTTTATCATTAGAGCTGTTGGCAAAGTTTTATTGAACGTGTGAATTTGTTCACCAACACCAAGACCCGCGTTGTGGCTGTGCTTCAAGTTGTGAAATACTTTTTTTGAGATTCCAGACTTGAGAGGGTCAGTGTGGAGTATTTCTTTAAGCCAAGAGAAATCCAAAATGTTACTAGTTTTCAGTGTTTCCATGCCTGGTGTATACTTGTTATAGGGACATGACCTTTGACAGGGGTTAACAACTGAATTAACTCCATCAAGACCTTTTTTTTCTTCTTTGGTTTGAGGGAGAGAAAAAAAACTTAAGAAACATTACATATTTACTGTTTTTATTCATAAATTTGATATACATGGAGATAAGTAAAATCTACCAAATGTTCCAGAGGTAAATATCTTTGTTAGGTTGGAATTTTCAGTATATTTTAGTACATAGAGTGGTGGCCAAAATTCTTAGAACACTAGTATTTTCAGCAGTTTTTGCAATTCATTGTAATAATGCAGTGAGATTTTTGTTTGCACAAGGAGTTTGACAACAGCCAGTGCTGCACACAGAGATCTGATCTCATCATCATCCAGTCTGTCTGGAATGACATGAAGAAACAGAACAAACTGAGACAGACTAAATCCAGAAGAACTGTGGCAACGTCTCCAAGATGCTTCAAGAAACCTACCTGCAAAGCTACAGTACTGTTAAAAGTTTTAGGCACTTGTGTAAAAATGCTGTCAAAAATAATGTCATGAATAGATTTTCTTTATCAGTTAACTTCTATTAAATAAATTAAATCAACATTTGGTGAGAACATCCTTTGCTTTTAAAGCAGTTTTTGCCCTAGGTGCACTTGCGCATTGTTTTCCAGGTAGCTTTGCACGTAGGTCACTTGAAGCATCTTGGAGACGTTGCCACAGTTCTTCTGGATTTAGTCTGTCTCAGTTTGTTCTGTTTCTTCATGTCATTCCAGACAGACTGGATGATGATGAGATCAGACCTCTGTGTGGAGCACTGGCTGTTGTCAGATTCCTTGTGCAAACAAAAATAAAAAATTAATGTTTGGAAATGTAGACTGATATTTTCTACTGACACACTACAGCAAAAGATAGAAATAACTGACGTAAAACATTTTTTAGCTGGTGAAAATTCTAGTGTTCTAATAATTTAATAATAAAAAATATTTTAGTTTTATTATAATAAAACAAAGTTTTTCATGCTCATGTGTTTGGAAAAGCTAGCAAATCAAACAATGACCTGGTGTGACATAATTTCAAACAAAATCAGTCCAAAATAAAGTTTTGAACTATCATTTACGGTGGCCCAGTTGTGCATAACACAACGGAAACAAGCCACAGCACAGCGAAATTAGCACAACACAATGAAAACAAGCCCTAACACAATAAAATTAGAACAACACAACTAAATTAGTCCTATGCATTGTGTTCTGGCGATTTCGTTGTGTTGTGGAGATTTCGTTATGTTGTGCACTACTGGGCCACCATAATCATTGGTCAATGGCGGTTAAGTAATAGGTAGGTTTGTGCTGTGGCTTCACCTTCTTTGAAATGAAAATGTTCAGTTAAGTTCTTCTGTTCATTTTGTTGAGGTCAGACGCAAATAGAAACATGAATTGGAGAGCTGTTTTATAGGAGAAATTTACATTTTTATTCTGATAGTGACAGTGATACTGTTGACATGACTTCACGCACGTTGCTATGATGCTTTCTTAACTGCTGTTTTCTTACTGCTGTAATTTCTGTTGTGTTTATTCTGTTATTGAGAGGAAAGTGTGCAGGCCATATTTACATATTCATCTAAAGGCATTCATCATGGACAACATCGGGATATTCGTTTACTTTATACCACTGTTTCATGTAAAACTGTTCTTAAATTTGTATTTATCTCTATGTGAAGAATGAAAAATAACTTTCCTGTGAGTATATTAGGGTTTACGTTGCAGAACAACATAATAAAACAGTAGTTCAACCTATAAAGTACTTTTTGAGGTCCACCAACATACCATCAGGTAGAGTACAAATGGAAGAAATACAACACCACTGTTGGGGTGTCCAACAAAAACACTCCAAGAGCAAGACATATAATATTCCAGGAGGTTACAAAGAACCCCAGTGTGACATGTAAGAATGTGCAGGCATCACTTTCATTTGTTTGGGTTTTCATGAGTCATTAGACAAACACTGAATAAGAATGATGTGCACTTCAGGATAACAAAAAGGAAGCCACAGTTTTCCAAGAAGTACATTGCTTCTTGTATGAAGTCTGCCAAATACCACATGGATGAGCCAGAAGACTACAGGAAGAATTATTTGTGGATGGATGAGTCCCAAAATGTTTTGGTTTAAATGAGAACATTACATTTGCACCAGAAACTGAATACACTTTCATTCACTCTCAAATCATTTTGATTAAAGGGGTCATATGATGTTGCTAAAAAGAACATTAATTTATGTATTTGGTGTAATGGAATGTGTTTATGCGGTTTAAGGTTCAAAAAACACATTATTTTCCACATACTGTGCATTATTGTTTCTCCTCTATGCCCCGCCTTTCTGAAACACATAGATTTTTACAAAGCTCATCGTTATGAAAAGCGAGGTGTGCTCTGATTGGCCAGCTATCCACTGCGTTGTGATTGGCCGAATTCCTCAAGCATGTGACGGACATGTTACGCCCCTTACCATACTGTGATGCCATGTCCCGGCGCGACGAGACAAAAATAATAAAACCCATCACAAATGAGGCATTTGTTGCATCCAGTGGGGACATAATTACTGATTATAATGACTTATACTGTCTTTTTACGCGTTAAATTGTGGCGCGTAAACCTAAAACCATGTCTGCATTTGTGATCAGAGAAACGACAAACAACAAGCGCTACTCTACACTGCTCAAAACTCGCGTTTGAATTGTCAGTGGCAAATTTTTTAAATATGAAAACATACTTACAGGCTGTGAGTCAGAAGAGCCGGTATTGCAGGCTACTGTCCCAGGATCAGGAAACAGTCCTCCGTAAAATGCGTTGCATACACACGAATATTTGATTTGAACTGTTCTGGAACAGTGTTGTAAATACAACTTAACCACTGATTTCTAGTTGTGTCCTCTTTTGGCAGGCCAAACAAAGTATTTTTGCTTTCACAACGAAACACACAGCATCTCCACGACATGGCGGCGGCTGCAGCAACAATACTACAATGAGAATAAAAGTTACGCCTTCTTTCTTAGCATAAACATTTGGGCGGCGTTATGGAAATCTTCCCACATAGCGATGTAGACATGTGTGGGCGTATTTAAACAAGGCGTTTTAGAAGGGCAAGGACGAGTCTTAACTTTTAAATAGAATATCTCTTTGTGTTTGAGACTTTAGTCTTTGCAACTTTAGGGATCTTATCTATTCACGAACAGCATGTAGCACTCCAAAGAGAAAGGAAAACTTGAAATTGCATCATATGACCCCTTTAATAAGCAATTGAAAACGCAAAGGAAGTGTGAAAACCATAGGTAAATGGAATCCTATATTATCTTGTTTTATGTTTCACACTGTTCATTCTTTGCCTGGGGTTAACAATTAACCCTGGGTATTCCTAAGTTGGCTTTTTACACTGTACATTCCATAACCTTGAGTTAACATTATTTGTATATTTGCGGTGTCAGTGCTATTGACTGATTGTATAATGACTAATTCTGTCAAGTTTTCCTGAATGGAGGGTGAAGTCTTCCTCCCTCCAATTTTCCGTCACCATTTTACATTCTTCCACTCAAATGCAGAAATTACTGTTTATACAACAGTTTTTTTTTGTTTGTTTGTTTTTTCTGTGAATGTCCAAAGCATGTGAATATGAGTGATTGGGTGTCTGCTGCTAAGCATCTAGTCTGAATCATTTCACACTGTGAACAACAATGCAAAAGCTGAGTTTCATAACCCTGGGTAAAAAGCAGTGTTAACCCCACTTCCGAATTACAAGTAAAAAATTAGAGGGAAATTAATGAAAAAAAAAACTGTGTTTAGAACTTTAGTAAAAGATTAATCACTGTACTTTTCCCCGTAAAAATGCAAAATGTTTTCTTTCAGAGTTAGGGGAGAGATAGAAGTCTTTGCAAGCTAAACATACACATAAAATGAAAAGACAGATGTTGTGTGTGTGTGATACTGGTCCTTGGGCAGACACAATGATTTAGACAGGTGAAGTGATGCCACAGAAGATGGAACATTCTCCCTGTCAATGCCAAACTTACACACACAGGGTATGCATGTCATTTTGTCAGAGTGAACAGTAACATGTTTCTACATCTATCTGCCCTTCTCTTCACTTTTTGCTCTATATTTCTTTTATTCTTCTTGTGTTCCTCTCTTTCTCCTTCCTCTTTCTGTCTCTCTGACCAGAGGCGCACAGTGTTGTATGGAGAACAATTGATTTTTCCTCCCTTTCCTTCTCTCGCTGGGATTTTGACAGAATCATGGCTCTATGGAAACAAAGAAAACTGCTCTTTGACAACAGAGGGGGAGGGAGAGCAGAATCTTTCATATATGTTGTGGCAAACGCTGGTGGAGAAGCTACAATAGAATTCATAATCACATTCTCACAGCTCAAGGTCCAGCCATGCAGGACTAAGTCACACCACAATGGACACGGTTGGTCAGATCTCTTCATACCCCAAAAACGGACAAAAAAAAAACACAGAATCTAACTTAACTGACCTAAACTATACCTATAACTAGCCTTTGCAAAGGGAAAATAAGATGTATAAAATATGTTTGGCATAAGTTGCCTTTTAATGTACTGATACGTGGTTGGTTAGAGACTAGAAATTAACATCAGCTTCTTATCTGTCTAAATGAATTCAATCAAACTTTGTGTTTGTTAGCATTCTTCACAATAAGATGTGTGAAGTACTGTATGTTGGTTCCTGCTAGGTATGTTTTATTGATTGGTTGTGGTTTTGTTTTCCCAACCTCAATAACTGGAAACTAACCTCTAACCTATAACCTGGGGAACTTACCTAACTAAACCAGACGTGCTTGTATTTTTGCCGATTTTTTTTTTTTTTTTGGAAGAAACCCTAGCAATCTCATTATGTAACAATTTTTTTTTTTTAAAACAGAAAGTCTCAGAAATGGCCTTGTGTTGAATTTATGAATTATTTTGTTAAAGGTAAACTCTATCCAAAAATGAACATTCCAAAGAAGATATTTTGAGTTTTTTCCCTAATTAACGTATATTTAAACACACCAAATACTGCGTGAGAGTTTCACACACTTCAAAAATATCACCCATGAATAATAAATTCCTCATCCAATATTTTATATCACTCAGCTGAGTTTAGTATCTTCTTATCAATATTGAAATCATGTAAGAATTTAAATCAATAGCATCTGCTACCACATGGGAAGGTTTTGAAGTTGCCAGATTGTGCCTCTGTGTAATTCATACCAGCCAGTTTGCAGACTTATTTTTTATTGAATTGTTGCTGTAATTTGAATACTGTGTCCGTGGGACTCGGCACATGGCAGAGCAACGTGGGAACTTCTGAAACGACACACGAACATTTGACTGGCAGCTCGCAGGCAAAAACTCTGATAATATTTTGTGATGAAGAGTAAGTAAAAATGAAAATAACACAATGAGCATTGTCTTATAATATGTGGTAGCAAATAACTGCTAAATATGTGAGCTTTCTGAAGCAGAGACATATACTTCCTGTCATATTAAAAGGAAAATAGATGAATTTACAGGAGTTCACCTCCTTTAGCCAGTGAACAAATGGTAGGTTTGTGCCAATGATCATCCTGCAGCCATCTGGTAACATTTCCACGTCTCAAGGATAGAAATCAATAGTAATAATTTCTAAGGTCTCTCTGACACACACACATACGTGCTTCATGGCAAGCGTGCACTCATGACATGCATTGTCCTCCATCTTCCTCCTCTTTGTTCTCACTGCTCTTCATGTAATATATTTATTGTTTGATACATTTATCCCAAATAAACAGTGGAGTTAATTATCAGAATTAAATACCAATAAAAACACTCCAACAATCAAGTGCTTTCTATTTTCCTATAGGTTTCTTTGTTCATTAACATGACTACACTGATTAATATTACAAAAAAACACACACACACAGAAATGGCCTTATATTGAATTAACAAATTATCTTGTTAAATGGATTCCCCACCCAAAAATTTTAATTAAAAAGAAAAAAATATATTTTTAAAAATGCTGGTCATTTGGTCGACAAAACAAATAATAATAATAATAATAAAAACAATATTTTCATAGAAGAAATCAAGTCATATCATTTTGGAACAACATACAACAACATTTTGGGGTGTAGTATACCTTTAAAAGTGTATTAACCCCCAGTGTTTGCCATTTACTGATTTAGCATTTCACTGTATCTTTTTGCAGACTTTTTTTTTGTCCTTTATTCTCTCATCCTGTACTCTTCAAAAAGTCTCTCCAGCACCGTTTCCGAGATAGAATCTGAAGTCTGCATCTTCCAAATGGCAGGCTGCCATTTTGCGCTGTATGTATCCCATCATCCCCCTCTCCCGGTCCACATGTTAATTGTTTTGTGCTATTGAATGTTGAGGGAAGAACCATATTGATCAGCGGTTCCACTGCCACTGTTTCTGTAATAGCCAATCAATCAATCTATCCCCTATCGCTACTGTAATCAATCAGCTGAGTTAAAAAGCCATTGTGTATTACACTGTCAAGCACGGATCTACTGCTGCGGGACTGTGTGTGTGTGTGTGTGTGTGTTATTGTTCATAATCCTCTTTGCAGCATTGTGTGCAAGATTTAAGTGTAAATCTTTTGTGATTACTGTTGATTATTCATTGGCGTATGATTGCTATATGATGGAATGATAATGTTCTAAGAAGGACTACTCGCAGCCAGGGCCGCATTAAGACCTCAATGGGCCCTGGGGCTATGACTTACTGCAGGGCCCCCCGTCACAATAATGATATAGCTTAACATAGGATTTTTATCCAATCAAAGTTTCATAATTGTTACCAATTCCAATATCTCAAAAAATAAATAAATAAATACTAGCCTATGTAAAAGCAAACTTACTGAAGACAAGTAAACAGTCATGAATTATAATAGAACAAAGAAATTGACCTACAAACACTTAAAGCACTGAATAAGAAATATATTGTATAAAATAAATAGACTAGAAATAGACTGAATAGTCTTCAATTCAATATACATTATTTTACCAATATAAATGTATTTTACAGTGATTTTCTTTCTAATGTTTAATTTACATTATTGACACAAATGGCAAGAGCAGCTATATTAGGCTGCTTTGGAGGAATAGTTCACCCAAAAATTAAAGTTATATTGTTGTTGTTCTAAACCTGAATGAGTTTCATTCTGCTGTTGAATGCAAACGTATGTATTTGGAACAATAGCCTACTGGTAACCAAACAGTGTCTGTGCCCCCATGACATCCATAGTATGGAGAGAAAAAAAACACTATTGGAGTCAACAGGGACCAGAAACTTTCTGGTGGTTACGAATACTCTTCAAAATATCTTCTTTTATGTTGAGGAGAACAACGAAATTCATACAGGTTCAGAACAACTTGAAACTGAGTAAATGATGACAGTATTTAAATTTTTGGGTGAATATCCCTTTAAAATCTCATCATATACTGCCAGGATCTCATAATAGCCAACTAGTGCACATGCTTTATCTTTAACTATTAACGTTCATTTAAGACACAAATAACTGTGTTGACGCTGTCAACTGTGAGACAGGCATTTTGACACATAGCTATCTGTATTCGAACGTTTAAACACAAGGCGCGAAAAATAACTCTTAGTTTAGTCAGGCCCAAGTATCAGAAACCGTCTTAACGCGCGCATTTGCCAAAATGAGTTCTGTATCACTGCTTAATGTCCCTGAACAGTTCAATTAGTTTTTAAACCAAAATGCTTAAAATCCGTTTAAATGAAAAGCTTACATCATGACGTGCAAAATAAATTCCTCAACCAATAAGCGAATATACTAGCCCTATAGAGTTTGTTCAAACACAAAAAGCACTATAGCTACATCTATCAAGTTAATAACCAAACTAACCTAAAAATCTGTGGGGACGATGACGCTGTGTTTTTATCTGCTCCATGTGTCCGGTCCATTTATTTGCGGTTCCACAACTCCCACTTCATCATCAGCTTTAGTAAAATAAACTAGCTGTGGGTTTTAGTGACTAACTCATGTTTTCCCCTCTCTCCTCATTTTTTCTTTTTTTTTTTTTTAGAATAGTTGACATTTTTACTTATCGAAGTTTGTTCTCTGCATGACCATTTCTAGATTACACCAGAATGAAGTGAAGAGAGGTGAACGCAGACATTAGGCGCAGTGATCACCTGATAGATAGGCTAGGTGCACAGTTTGTTCAAAAGTAAAATATATAATAAATGCATTTGATTGGTAAAACAAATTCAAATGTGACGTTTTAATCTCTAATGGTAATGCATGGAATTTACGGAAAACTCCACTAAATAATAGTGCTAAAAAGTGAGGGGCATGGTGGGTTTTTTGCAATCGGCGCTACCGATGTCCGTCAATCTACTCCACAGGCAATCACGGGCCCCCTCCTTGCTCGGGCCCCAGGGCTTCAGCCCCGCCTAGCCCAATGGTTAATGCGGCCCTGCTCGCAGCTCTCAACACGTCGAGAATTGCTGCCAGTATGCATTCTCTCTCTCTACAATACACACTCGCTTCACACACCCCATTACGCTGATGAAACCCCACATCTTACCAGCCTAATATTCAAACCAGCCATCACAGACTGTATGACTGAAATCAGCACAGCAGCAGAGCCTAAACATATCGCATAAACATCTTTCAGTACCTAGGTGCTTGTGTTTGCACCTACAGTTTACTTTCAAAAGCTGTGGTCTAATCCCATGAAAACATGCACAGATCATATTTCAACAAAACATATACAGTATCAACAGGGGGGAAAAAACAATGAAATATTACAGTTTTCATAAAACTCTCTACAATACACACTCGCTTCACACACCCCATTACGCTGATGAAACCCCACATCTTACCAGCCTAATATTCAAACCAGCCATCACAGACTGTATGACTGAAATAAGCACAGCAGCAGAGCCTAAACATATCGCATAAACATCTTTCAGTACCTAGGTGCTTGTGTTTGCACCTACAGTTTACTTTCAAAAGCTGTGGTCTAATCCCATGAAAACATGCACAGATCATATTTCTGAATGGCCGCTAATGTCCTGGAGCTCACATCTCCAAAAATTTAAAAAAACATGAGAGAGAGAGAGAGAGAGAGAGAGAGAGAGAGAGAGATGAGCGCTGAATGGCCGCTAATGTCCTGGAGCTCACATCTCCGAAAATTTAAAAAAACATAAGAATTTTCTGCTCATGGTCACACTGCCACTGGTCAGTGTGTGTGTGTGCATTTGTGTGTCCTTTCTGGTCTTATGGTCTGGTCAGTGACCTTGATCCCGGAGGTCATTGGGCAGCAGGGTGACCAGCTGTCCATTTTAAAGATGCTATCGTAAGGGCAAAAGTAATTTTATCTCTACACACACACACTTACACACATATAGGCAAACGTATACATAAAAATACACTAATAGCATACACAAACATATCCAATTCGATTTATTTATATTTAATTTTGCTTAATCTTATTTTAGGGCTTTTCTAATACTGTGGTGTATGTGTGTTATAATGGTTAGTTTAAGATTGTAAAGTGTAATAAAAAGGGCATTTTGTGTAGAGAGATTTAGTAAAAGACTTGCTTCTCTTGGGTACCACTGAGCAGGTATATATATCTCTCTCATATGCGCGTGCTCTCTGTTTCCCCCATCTTTTTCTCTCTCTCTGATTGCACATAATGTCTTCTCATTTCTCTCTGGGTCACTATAAATGCAGCAGATTACTGTAGCATGGCTCTTGAACATCTCTGAGCACAGAAATGATTTAATTTCACTGTGTGAGGACCAGAAAGAGTCAGTCATATAGGCTTGATTCTTTTCACTCAAGCTTGTTTTCTAATGCTGTCCTTCTATACCTTCACCCTTTTCTCATTCACTCACTCTGCTTCAGCTAATGACTCTTATAATAATAATGCATTTTATGAGGGGAAAATATGACAAATCTACTGCCCTTTTTATTTCTTTATTTATTTGCAGGGTCGCAGAGGGGTAGAGCCTATTCTATTATCTTGGGCCACAGGCAAACTCCACACAGAAAAGACTCCTGGCTGTGGGACTCTGAGGACCTTCTTGATTTGGGCCAACACTGCCACAGAGTGCCACTGAGTCACCGTGCTGCCAGATTTGCCAATACAAGAATGTAATGTACACATAAATATCTGAACTTGAATTGAGCTGAGTCAAGAATTTCCCCACAGTTGGAGCTGAGGATACTTGAGAACACTCTGGACATGTTAACACTCTCAGCTCGCTCTCGGGGAGGTGGAGCAAAGAGTTCACAACCCTGATTTCAACGTCACACTACACTGATAAGAGCTTATCACTACAGAGGTGGTAGAGGAGAATAGAGGAGATGGGAACCTGCTCCTCAACACACAAACACACTGAATTGCCTTTAATTGGACAGTCCTCAGGCTCTTGAACAAAACAGTATAGTGTCCACTATGTTTTTAAAGGTGGCGTGTATATTTTTCAATGTAAATATACTTTCTTCTTTCTCTGTTTAATGTGAACTAAATTCAACCACACACTACACGACTCTAGCTTGTCACAGTTTGATGTTTTGAGTTGTTGACTAGTATGACAGGTCCAGGATTGACGCACCCATTCTGCAGCTGTGTAGTGTGTGCACCAACACGACTGCAAAACATGTCGATCACTGTGTGCAAGATGATGGTCTTCAGTGCTGTAATGTTCACTAGCCTATGCCAAGACATATATATGCTTCTTCCAGAAGAATGTAATCACTCTGATTGTGACACTATGAAAACCTTGCTCTGTATATTTAAACAGTCTAACATGTTAACTCTTTCTTCACCACTGACAGAATTTTCCATCATTAACGACACAACACTTACTGCCATTGACAGAATTTTCTGGCTTTTTGTGTTTGCACTGTTATGTAGTAGGAGGCACTATTACACATCTTCTGAAAGAGTCCTAAATCTCTGTCTCAAATGCAGGTGAATAAGAAGCAGAAACAATCTTGCAATCTTGTATGTAGAAGATGCATATGTAAAATAATGTGGTCATCAAACATTAATCAGCACATTACCTAATGAAACACCAACCTAGGAAGTGATATATGACTTTGCAAAAGTTGGGGGGTGTTGATGGAGGTGATCTACTCCATCTATGTTTTGATCATCATTCTATCCTTTCCTAATGTTGTCTTTGACAAAAGCGCCATCTTCTCTGCTTTTTTTTCAAAATGTTGTTTTTTAATGGAACTGACCCACATTCAAGTGTTGATGAAGCTAGAATAAATCTAACTTTGCAACATTCAGTGCATGTGTTTGGGATGGGACTACCTTTTCTCCAAACAATGGAAAAGGGGAACATGTTCAGGAAACCTATTTGGACACTATGAACATTTTCCCCATTTTGTTTTGGTGATGCTAATGTCACAGAAATTGCTTTCTTTAAAGCAACTTAAAACTCAACATGAAATGCCTTTCACGACCCATTTTACTTATATCAGAAACAGGATTTTAAATGATAAAAATATTGATACAATAACATCCAACCATTTAATTAATCTGTCATAACACCACTAATATCTATTTAAACAGTTAATAAAGGCAAATGTGATTTTTTTTTTAAATATTAAATATAGGTAAAATAAAATAATTTGTTGTGTTGGATAATCTTGAACAAATGGCTGAAGTATAACAAATACATGTTGTGTTTAGGACAAAAATTAGGTAATGCTGTTTTTAGGTTTAGGTTGTGTTTAAGCATGACCATTTGCAATTCCAACTTTTTCCTCCGATGGAGATAGTGGGCTATCCCAAGACTTGGGATGTGAAAACTCGCTGTGAAGACCTGAATTGCTCTAGAACTTTCAGAGATTAGCATTTCTGGAGATGCGGCTCTTGAGTGCTGTTAGATGTGTAATTGTGTAATCGGAAGGAAGCGCTCTGTTGGCAGGAAGACAGAGGACCGCAGGGACAGCAGGAAATAGATGGGCTACTTCCACCCGCTCAGCATTTCAGTGTGTGTTTTGCCTTTTTATTGGCCATGGCATCATGATAGATAATCACGAAGGGGGTTACATGGACTTTTTGTGAGAGATTTATTTGTTGTTACTGGTGTAGTTGCATCAGGGCCACAATAAATAATGCTGCACTAACAAACAAACAAATGGGTTGGTAAAGAAATGCCACAGGTTGGTCGTTCTGGTGATTAATACAGTTTCTCGACAGATGGATATCTTTTCTCATCCATTCTGAACTTCATTTACAAACGATATTGTTAAAGTATAATGCCAAACCCAACGACACTCATTCTGAACAAATTCAAAGAAATATATATAAAAAATAAAAAAAATCTCAACCCAAACTTATACTGAATTTATCCCAAGGCTATCCAAAAATCTTATCTGAAATACCCTGCCCCAAACCCAACTCAAACACATCCAAAACGAACCTCAAACTCCGTCTATTCTCCAAACACATGTATTGTTTTACCTCATTTACCTCAAACTCAAAATTAATCTCAAAAACAAAAATCATCCCAATTTAAATGTTGAATTTATCCCAACCAAACTCATCTCAAACTTGCCTTGAAACTATCCAAAAACAAAAGCTATTCAAAACTCACTCATCCCAGACTTCTTAACCAAAATTTCTTTAATTCACAGTACTCACCAAAATAGATGCATTCATCCCAATGTAATGTTTCTTATTACATATTTATGACGCAATAGTCATTTTAATTCAATCATAACTGCAAGTCAGTAAATGATCTCGCAAGTTGTTGCTTATTGGTTCAGGGACAAACTTTGCCATTATAAAAATGGGTTAATAAATGATTTCTGCTTCATGCCATTTTTTTGTTGAATGTAAAGGTTTTGTGATTTTTCTTCATTGGAATGTTTTACAGAGCTGGCTCTGTTACAGCGTTGATCCAGACATGTTGGTCAACCTCGATATTTCAGTGGACTCTAGACTGAATGCCTGCAGGATGGTATGCGTGTATTGATCGGCTTTATCATCCCTTCTGGGAAAAATAACATCTCTGTGGCACGAAGACACACAAGCTGTGCATGTGCGCCTCAGTCTCAGAGAGTGACATACATCTCTCTGTCTCACAGGAATGCAGGACTTGCAGTATCATTTAAGTCTAACACACTATTCTATAGTTTATTATAAAATGAAACGTAACGTTGAATCTGAGATGGTGATTTTACATCTGAGAATGCATTGTGTGATAATTTGTCCAACATTGAATGCAGAAGCAAAAATTAACAAAGAGCAAGAAAAGTACATCCAAAAATTAATATAGCTACTTGCTTTACTTACCCTCATGTCATTCCAAATCTGTATGATGCTATTTTTCAATGAAACAAAAGGAGAACTTTTGAAGAAACTTCATGCGACTCTTCACCTTCAATGCTCGTTTGAGGAGCAGACTAAAATTTCAGTCAGTAAATGTTCATCCACTTTAAAACATAGACCTTTAGCATATGGCTTTAGCAGACAGTTAGGCTATGTAATGATGAGCCGCCGGAGCTTAACAGCATCCCACATTTTCCAATGTATTTCTGTGGTGAGAAATGGATGCAGCAGCCCTAAATGAGAGCCGTGGGGGCAGAACTACGTATACATTACCTTACATTAACCTTCTGGATCCATCAGCCTGCTTCAACAACAAGTCTGCATCAGTTCAGCAGCTAATTAGTCAGATTTTGAACACATCTGTTCATCTTTAACAGGGGCAGTGGGATAGCTGTGGACCGAATTTTTAAAAGTAATAATCATTTAGTTTGAATATGCTAATTGTGAATAGCCTGAAAATCCTTCTCATGTGTTTGTTTAATATTTATTTTGAGAATCATTATGGGTTTCTTTTCATCTCCCAAATTTCTCCACAACTTATAGCATTTGAAATCAACAAAATAAATACTAAAGCATTCTGAAACCCAAAAGTGTGTTTCATATTTTTAGAGTATGCAATATAACATAGTTCAAAACAGCTACAGAATCTGGCCCATAAATGTTCTTTCTTATGCTCAAATAGTGTTTATAAAAATTTATATTTCAGCCAATGCCCACGTTCAGTCTTAAGTGCGCATTTCAGGACTTTGACTGGCAACCAGATTGCAAGAACAGCTTCTATGGCATTTGTGGTGGCGCAATGACTAGTGCCTTGTCCAAATACCCACACTTGCGGTCTTAGCCACTTGAAAGCGTGTGCGAGCGACAGGAAGTAAGTGCGCAAGACTGTCCCAGGTCTTAAAAACACCAAAGTGCAGTGCCCTTAATGCACACTAAATCCTCACTATCTCCAATACCGCTCCGGAGCGCTATTCCAGGCTTTGTGTATACCATCATGCATCATGTTTTGGAATAAATCTTGAGATTTTTGCTGAGATTTCGCAAGAATTCACGGAAACCTTTCCGATGTAAGTTAAATATTAATATAATAATTCAATATTATTATAAACAATTTTGTGGAAAAACAAAGTGTTGCACATTTTATTGTTGGAAAGATGTGTAGCGGTGATATTTATTTTGTACAACATTTGCAACTGCTTTTCATCACTTAATTAGAAGCACCACAAATTAAATTGTGTCATGTTATAAGAACTACAGAACAGATATTTACAATGCAAAGTATTTAAAATAAAAATGAAGCTATGTAAACACTTACATTTTTACAACACTATAAGTGTGTCCCATCAGGTAATAAAAAGTTCAACACACACTTGTGGTCTTCATGCTCACTTGAACACTTGGGCCAAATACAGGAAATACGTCATATATGCAGTCAAGTGGTCAAGTGCAAAGACCGCAAGTGTGGGTATTTGGACAAGGGGTGACTATTTTACTTAGATGGTGGGACTTTTTCCTCCATATTTTCTCCCATCCATAGTAATATGAGTGTTTCATCTTGGTACTCCGAAAGTCTTTAGCTGTGTCCCAATTCAGAGACTGCATCTTTCAAAGGACGTGGACTTCATAAGTCTTCGTTTTTTTTTTTTTTTTGTTAAGTAAGTTGAAACCCAGTACCTAAGTGTAATGCTCCATTTTCTGTCATTATTGGCGAGCAATGAGTCTTGGGATCGTCTGGGCTGTGAAGGATCCAGTAGTTGCATCCTTTGTTGCCCGGGAAATAAAGGATGTATTTCAAGGCTGCATTTGAAGGAACCTTTGAAATGGGACAGTCTTTGTCGTGATGCTGTGATGGTCTTCGAATGCAGCCTTCGAAGGATCTAGCCTTTGAATTGGCACACAGCTTTTTATCAAAGATGATTTTTCAAACAGTTAACTCTGTACTCTCAGCTTGCACGTTCCTTTATCTTTCTTCTTTCTTCACTAATCAGTTGTCCAAAAGTTGGCAACACATTCCGTGTTGTTTACAGAATGTCCTTGTCTTTAATGCAACTCTTCGATGAAGTATGGTGTAGTTAGACATCGAGTTTGACACTGATTACTTTTTGGTTACAAGATAGAAGAAC
Source organism: Sinocyclocheilus grahami (assembly GCF_001515645.1). Lineage (NCBI taxonomy): Eukaryota > Metazoa > Chordata > Actinopteri > Cypriniformes > Cyprinidae > Sinocyclocheilus > Sinocyclocheilus grahami. Next base: position 1,266,535 of record NW_015505284.1, on the reverse strand, counting down.
CTAGCTCCGTAAGTGTCATATTTAATTGGAGAACTTTGGCTGAGAGGAGGATTTTCATTGAATGACGACTTAAATTTCAGTCCTTTCCTAAGACAAAGCTGTCATCATGTAGTGCAGACATATATTATAATAACAGGTTTAGCAACATAATTACAATTCATTTACATTAAGGTTCCCTTAGTAAAGGGTTTATAAAGTTGTTCATAAATGACTAATAACTCATTTACAAATGAATTATAAATCATTGATAAGCAGTTACAAATGCATGAATAAAAAGGGTGTTTTTAATGCAATGCCTTATAATTTGGTGGAATACTTTTTGGTGGATTTTTTTTTTTTCCTGAATTGTTTAATGTAAGTTTGCTTGTATAAGACACTTTCCGTGTTAAGTTATGCTCAGTATTGTTGTTTTAAGTTTAAAGTTAAACTATTTTTTGTGTTCATTAATATTTAATTAGTGTGTCCACTTTACTTTAACGTGCACTTTCACAGGTTATTAACGTTTATCCCATTAATAAATGCTTTACAAATGTTCACTTTACATTAAGGTTCACTTTCACAGGCTATTACCATTTATAACTCATTAATAAATGGTTCACAGGTGTTCACTTTACATTACAGTGCACTTTCACAGGTTACTAACGTTTATAACTCATTAATAAATGGTTCACAGGTGTTCCACTTTACATTTAGGTTTACTTTCACAGATTATTGATGTTTATAACTCATTAATTAATGGTTCACAAGTGTTCACTTTACATTAAGATTAACTTTCACAGGTTATTAACGGTTATGACTCATTAATTAATGGTTCACAGATAACTAATAATGGAAATCAAATGTTCACTATTAATATTTCATCAAGTCATTGTTGTGCTTTTATGTTTTTTTTTCGCCCCAAAATAAAGTTTGATAATTTCATCTTGATAAACAAAATATCAGTTTCTAATCATTGCTGTGGATAGGCATAATGAATTTTGCAGCGTATCATGGGTAAGGTACAGAGTAGATTCTGGTAAGAAACATTGTACAAAAAGTGACATGAGTCATGAGATATAAATGAGAGAACCATAAATGCAACACCCTTCAGTCTCACTATAAAAGTAAATTTTTGCTGCATCATGAAATAAATCAGGAATCTAGTTTTGACCCCCCCCCCCCCCCCCAAAATAAAGTTAAACAAAGAAAATTGCATCTTAAATAAACAAAATATATAAATTTGTAATCATTGATGTGGATATGCATCATGAACTTCTGCAGAGTATCAATAAATAAGTATGAAATAAGTATGAATAAATGTATTTATTAATTATTCATAACATCTGAGTTAAAGATGGCTCACTATTTGGCACGTATTGCATTAAAACCACACTTATAATGATTTATAATGCATTTGTAAATGAGTTATTAGTCATATATGAACACCATTTTAAACCTTTTACGAAGGGAACCATAATGTAAAGTGTTACCATTTAGGTATTTTAGTATAATATATTTTTTTAATTGAGTCATTCATTCGTTCATTCAGTTATCAGGTAAGAGTTATGTATAAATTTGTGCTGCTATAACTGTTGTATGCATATAGTCACAATACCCTAAGGAAAGTATGTAAGATTGCTAATGGAATTTTTAATATAACTTGAAATTTAACACAAAAGAAATCGACATAATATTTTAATTAGATTCTTATCTAGTCCTATTAGGACTGGATCCAAATCATGACAACTTCCCTTTTCAATCCTATACTTTTCTTCTTCTTCTTCTTCTTTGACTGGGCTATAAGCTATGGAGTATTTCTTAGACTTGGCAGCTCACAAAAGCAGTTGCCCCCCTGTGAGTGAGAAACTTTTACTTCATGCAGTCTTCAGTGTGTTTACCTGCCACTAGTTGTTTTAGTAATGCTTTAACCACCACACAGATTAGTTGAACAATGGAAAACAATGAATGCTGTGATAGCAGCATTTAACAGGGTTTGCTCAGAAACACCTGTGGGCAGAGCAGAACACTCACATAAATTTGAGGATGTGTGCTGCCGATGACAGATCCATCAGAGTCTCGTTTTCTCGGCAGTAAAGTTTCTGCATGCAGGCGAGCGGCCGAGTGATAATTTATCTCCAGGGCTTTGTAGGTAATTGTTTGAAAAGCTGATTTTCTAAACACTTTCGGCTCACAGCAATGCTCTGTGGTTTCCGAGTGCTCTGCTGTGAGAGGGAATGAAAAATGTTCTTATTCACTTTGTCAAAAAGAATAAATTCTTCCTCTTGTCCATTATTTTGTGAGTTTATAATTTGACTTTTAATTGCAAATTTAGATATCCTGACAAATCTGAGCACAGATTAATGTTAGAATAAGATTACAAGATTTCTAGAGGCAACATGTGAGATACTGGGGTATATTTCTTTAGGAAAAATTTAAGAACTAGGAAATCTAAGCATTTCTTTTTTTTGTCACGTTATTATTACAATGTAACTGTTCTAATTAATCCAGGAAATAAGTCTGGTTCACAGGAAATGCAGGTAATCAAACAGATTTGTCCATATAGGTATGTGCGCATGAGTAAATACAGTATGTGTGTGTGCTATACCTCTGACACATTACGCATAGCTCACAGCAGTGACTGAGATAGCATCTACACTAATGAAGGTTATACTAAACAGAGATCTATACTCTGTTTGTGTCAATATGTCTATAAATGGCAGTCAGATGTCTTTGAAAGCCCTTCAATCTATTTCCAACAGACACTGTGTGCATCTATCTATATATCTATCTATCTATAATCTATCTATCGCAGGAAGCGCCGTGCCTGCGGAGCACACTGAACAAATTATGCACTAAAACAAATGATCGCTTTCAATGGCAAACTGTGGATAACGCACAAAACTTTCAGGTACATGTCTGTGCATGGTTTGGCATTGATAATATCTTTGGCGATGGGACTGAAATCCTTTTGTAAAGAGCGCATCGTGTCGGGAAGCATGGGAAGGGGGGTGTGCGTGTGTGTGTGCGTGTGTAGAGAGAGAGAGTGAGAAAGCAAAGTATCGCTGCATGAATGGTGTATATGTTGTTTTTACTGGATGCAGTGACATTTGGCGTCCTGCGGAGTTTACTGAACTTGAAAACAAGGTTAAAGTCAGGGGTCACTTTTATGCACTGTCAAATTACCCCAGTGCTGTAAATCATAAATCATATGCCATGCCATGATTCCCATAAACTTGAATTCAGATGATGACAGTATAATCATGTCAGCATATATTTAGCACTGCATTCATGCATAGAATTGCGTTAGCGTACTGTAGAGTTGGGTGTATGGCACACACAGTATATCTGTGCTTTCATATGGGGCACTTTAATAGGTTTATGATTCACTGCCCCATTATAATTAGATAAAAACATCATGATGCTACCCTCAAAATATCTGACGCACTGAAGGTCACCTGTTATTCTAATTATGATAATTAATTATCAAGTGAAGGCTGGTGTGTTTATGTAGGCCGTCTGATTGGATTCAGGGCTGTCTTTGCCCGCCCATTTTACACTATCATGGTACTTCTGACCTTACTGTAAGTTTCAGAAAGTAATTTAGAGTTTACTTGAAAGTAAAAAGAGAGAGGGGGGAGAGAGAGAGAAATAGTGTGAAATGTTAAGTAGGCTATGTATATTGAAATGTTGATACAGATTGTTAGTTCAATGCAGAATGACCATCATCATTTCTGATCTTCAATCTCAGTTATGCTTCCCACGTCTAGCCTAATAAACTCATTTAACAGTATTTTTGCCACATATTGTCGAACTAAATATATTAAGAGCTTGCAAGGCGAACCAGCCCTTTCTACACTCTATTCTCTTCTATAAATATTATGACTATAAATAACATTATCATAATGTCTGTGCTGCTACTGTTATCACACACTCTCTCTCTCTCGCTCTTTAAAACACATACACACTCGTATTTATTCTGTATGTTATTATTTTTTAAATGAACGCTAATTAGACTAACCCTAGTCCTAGAAATAAAATCGAAGTTTTTGCATAATTAGCATTTAAACATTACGTATGAATAATTTTACATTGACGATACAGGTTTTGTTTTCCCAAATGTTAAGCCCCAAAGGAAGCCTGCAGATATGCATATTCACCGATAGAAACTAGTTGCATACGCTGGAAAGTGGTCTCAAATTTAGTTCTTTTATAATCATGAACGATAACTAGTCCTTGTAAGAAAGTCTACGTTTATTGTAGAAATGTTCAAACAAGTGCATATGGGGGTTTTAAATTAATCGGTTAATGGTTTTAACATGATTACAGCGGCCAATCATCTTTACAATTATTTAATCTTTTTTTTTTTTTTTCGGTTATTTACGAATCAATAAAATAATCAGACCAAACTTAGTCCTTAAGACAGGGCAATGAGAAATCCAATAGCGTTGCATTTATGAGACTCTTTGGCTTTTTAAAAGCAAACCGACTTTCATAGCTGTTATACATATATGTAAGAAAATATTTTTTTTCTAAACTATTATTATTCATCGCCAACTGATCATTTGTTATAGGCAACATCTCGACTTCCTGTTGTACTTGGCTAAACACTTATAAATAGAATAAACATTTTAATCGATTTATTGATTTCACGTGTGCAGAAATTGAGGGGAAAATCCTAAATAAAAATCGGCACGCTGAAGTTGTTACTGCTTTGGTGGACACACTAGTTTTAAATGATATCCAACTGATCTTCTTAAAGCAATCAGTTAACACTTTGAGTTACTTATTCCATCCTAAGTGTTGCTGTAATTGTATCTTTTCACTCAACTTTCAATTGAAAGAAACTGATCCGATAATGTAATCCAGAATCGATCGTTGCATATTTCAATCATCCCCTGCGCACAACGCTCTGAGATCGGTGAGTCTTACAGATGATTATAATAATAATCTATTTCTTAGACCATCTCTGAGGCCTTTTTCTGAGGTTTGCCTCAGAGATCATAAAGTACATAAATTCGTTTCCTTTTAATTTGACTTTTAATGTAGTGAAGTGCATTTATAACTAAACAAATCTATTTCGGCATTAAACAATGTTATTAGGTATATATCCGTTCATAAACGATGAAGATTTTTCGGAAATAATAATAATAATAAATATTTCAAAATAAAATAATATTTTATTTAGATTTGTTTAAACAGTTGCATTTTAAGCAAAGCAGCTTTTACAGATGTATGTCTGCATAATTAAAATTGGATAACAATTGGATAATTGGCTATTTCAAAATACTATAAGAGAGTATCATCACTCATGTAACATCACATTTATATTCTTCACATTTTACAGTATAGGATATTTTAAAACCTTACATCTGATTACAGATTTTTTTCTTCTTCTGTTGCTGCTGCTTGTTTTCTTGTTTCTTTTTTTTTAAATAGTTTTTTTTATCGAACCATGTTATTTGGGTAAACATTTAAATCGCTGGTTTATTACTAAAATGTCGTTGGAAACAAATTGCAATTCTGTTTATTTATAAATGACTATCAACCCGTCGTGTTGATATTTGACTCTGTATTGATCTGTGCTTCTGTTTGTTTCATATAGTGGCATTAGTGCTGAGGTTTGCCTTTGATTCACGTTTCAAATAAAGGGGCTCTAAAACTCTTCTCCACATATAAAAACACAGGCGCACAATTAACGATTTGAGGTCAAGTTCAGGGGCAAAAGTCTTTAAATAATTGAATATTCTTTGTGAGTGAGTGCACACCCCATTTTAAGAAATGTTAAACGGACAATCTTTTTTATAATTTTCAGTCTCTTTTGCTACCTTTTTATGCTTTAATGAGAGTAGAATTGTAGTGAAAACAAGACTTATGAAATCTTACTTTGAGAATGTCAGTGAGTTTTATTTGTATTTCTTTTTATTTTATTTTGCAGATTACCATGAATAGGCTATACATTTTTATGTATTTTACTTTTATGCGTTTAATGGATTACTTTAACTGTACAGTCGTCACACATTATCAGTTTCACATATAATTCTAGGTAAAACAATTATAAGAAAATATAATTTGATATTTGTACTTTTAGATTACTGTAGTCTACATGTTCCCATGCGCCTTTTTGTGGCATTGATTTCTACGCGTTGCTTTTCTAATGTTTACTAGCTAATCTGTCCACCACTGCTGTATTCATAGGCAAGGAGAGACGCCTAGGTAGGCCTCAACCGAACCCCCCCCCCCCACACACACACACACACACACACTGCTGCGCACGTCACGGAGACACGAGTGCGAATGAAAAATATCGACCACTATGAGAATGTGCGCAGATGTGGCTGGCTGCTAAATTTCGTGCTTGAATACGATCTTTTTTCATCAAATGAATGGTCGATGGTGATAATGCAAAGTCTGTGACCTGCAGTGTACGGCTTGCCATTTTTGTTTATGTGAAAATAAATGAGATCGTGAGCCAGAGAGTTTGTAACCACTGTAAATTCCTGAATTCATAATGAGCGGTGAAATATGTATTTTTTGCATGTGTGTGTTTTTTCCCCTTGTTATATTTCAGCTGACAATTTAATTTCTTAAGATTTTAATTGCGATTGCCTTCAGCAGTTAACAACAACAACAACAATAATAATAGCACTATTATTGTTAGTATTATTGTTATCATTAATAGTATTAGTATTATTAATCTCTTGTTTCGTTAACCACTTGTCAAATCCTCACAAGTGATCCGAGTTGACTTCTAATTTGTCATAATTTAACTTGCTCATTTGTTTCTGTTCTTCTTAACTCGTTAGTCCGGATGGCATTGTTCTTGACCCTGACAGATGTATGTGTGTTTTGTCACTAAGCAGGTCCCTAAGAAACAAGGAAAAGTCTGAAAAAAGTTAATCTCTCTCCCTCCCCCGCAGCTGTCAGCTTCAGGAGTCTTGAAGCGTCACCTTTGACATGTCCCCTATGCGCACAAGCGGGGGCCCAGGGCTGGGGGCCCCAGGACTGACCACTGCAAGCTGTCACCCCACCCGGGCTTGGACGCTTTCACCGGGCTCCTAACAGTCCAGTTATCCCGTTCTCTCGCTTGACTGGACATGAAACTGACTTTTTGGAGTCGATTTTTAACTATAAACAATGTGAAGTCGTGCAAAGTGATATCTCTTTAATGTATGTGT
>NW_015505284.1:1246688-1259055 GCF_001515645.1 Sinocyclocheilus grahami | reverse complement strand
GGGGGGGGGGGGGGGGTCTTGTAACTGCCTTGGTAATTTTTGTCTTGCCAACCAAAACAATTATTGGTTCTTTTTGTTCTTTTAAAAACGTCTGTGTACAAATTCAGCATGGACGAATTATGTTATAGATTCTGATCTGCCTCCATTCTTTTACAAAATCTACATGAATTTTGTTTATATAGATTGCATTTTTTACTGTATTTTGTAAAGTCGGATTGACACTTTTTTAACTCGTCAGTCAAATCATTAACTGTACATCCAAGAAAAAAACAAACGTATTTTTGTAACATTGATTTGGTATATAAATGGGTTTTTCCTATTCATTTGTGTGCAGAATGAAGTTCACCCATGAAACGTAATGTGCTGTGTCATTATACTGGCAGGCCGCGGAAGCGGGACACACTCCTGATGGCTTGGTTCGTTACTCTTAATAGCACAACAATAGAAACATCTGTCCAGCCTTTCTCTGCCTATTACCAATCCGTCTGTCCTTGATCCCAAAAAACACTACAGCTCTGCATGGTACAGGATGACTTACATTCAGCAATCTGTATACTTGAGTCATTTTTTTTTTATTAAAAATATATATTTATTTATTTTGTGTGTCAGACCTGTCTTATTTCAGCTGAATGTCATGACGATTTGTAGCCTATATACATTATATTGATCATATCTACAGTCATATGTGCATGCGTATAAACATTTCTCTGACGTTTGTAGCAGGCACTAATGTAGGCTATATGTATATTAATGCAAGCAGAAGCCCCCAGGTGAACCCGGAAGTTTTCTACACCCAAGGCATTAAGGAGGTTCTGCAAAACTAATTGCATTTATTCATGAATTATTCACGCGTATGATGAGACTTCATGGCCATCTGCTTGTTGTAATAAAGCATCATCGGTATAACACTCCATTCAGTTCCCTCATTCTTATTATTATCTTTATTATTTTCGGTATAACAGTTGTGTGAGGTTGGTCATGCTATACATCCAGAAGAGGCATTCCTGTTTAATAGCAATGGGGTGCAACTTCCTTAATAAGTGACGTCAAAGGAGCCGCGATCAGCGCGCATGCGCGGCAAGCAGAGCGGCAGCCGTAGCACGGAGCACGGAGCAGTGCGCGAAACAACAGCAGACATGGCAAGAGATGGCGAGGGACGAGAGCACACTGACACCATGCACTGCTGAAGGGACGGGGGCCTTAACATTTCAAAAAAATTACAAAACTTTATAAAACATAGACAAAAGGGAAGAAAAAAATCAGGAAAGAACGCAAAGAAAAAATACTCAAGATAACAACAGAACTTTTCCAATGAGAGCACTTCTGTGGACACTGCTTCGCTATATCAGATAGATGATTTGTCCACACGCTTGCACGTATAATGAACGCCCAGCTGTCGATGGAGAACATTGGCGATCTGCACGGATTGAGCCATGATCCCAGCGCGGCGGATCTTATGACCGGAGACAGCGCTCATCGCTCGCAAGGGACGCTTTCGGACCTGCTACGGAACCCTAAGCCCTGGAGCAAGCTCAAGTCTGGCCGGGAAACCTTCCGCAGGATGTGGAAATGGTTGCAGGAGCCTGAGTTCCAGAGAATGTCCGCGCTCAGGCTCGCAGGTGAGAGAACAATAGGTAATACATTTCTTCTCTTCTCCTCAGTGTATCACTCTCATTTCATTTCCTTCAAAAGCATTTCACGAGTGAGCAGCATTCACCGTTTTTGTTGCGCTTTTGGGGGGTTTCCTACATAGCTTCCTTTTTGTTTTGGTTGTGACATTTTATTCTGTGCTCGTTGTGCTACTTTGATTTACACTGATACCTTCAAACTTGAGGTTGCGTTCTCGATGTATAATATTGACCGCCTAGGTAAAGTGACTAAAAAATCCAGAAAATTGTTGGATCTTTATTATTATTATTATTATCATCATTATAAACTACTGCAATTCTAATTACATGACAGTTAGTTTTAGCTTCTTTTTGTTTTGTGAGATTATTTCTTACTCAGTTAAATGATATTGAAATTAGTGAAGGTTTCAGACACAGTGATGTATATTATTGATTAAGTACATATGGTTGAGGGTATGTGATCGGCCTACTGAGAGGTATATATAGAATTGGTATATTGATTATTCAAATTCAGTTCCCTTCTCCTTTTCCTTAGTAATGTAAGACAGTAGACCATTCAGCAGTCTTTCACATCACTGCTCTTTTACACCTTTTACGCACTCGTGATTCTTATGCCGTGAATTTGCAGTGCACGATTGTATTTTCAACTGAATTTTGTCTCAGCTCTTTATATTTATATTTCAGCATATGGTTTCGTATGAGTAGGGCTTAATATGTTGTTTGCTAAAAAGTGATCCTGGTCTAATTTTAATAGAAAAAGAAAACTCAGTGTCATTCAGTGTTTTTTGTTATACCTAAATAATTAGTATTTGCGTAATTTTGTAATAAGGTAATAAATGAAAATAACCTTTTAATTTGAACAAAGCGACATTCTTTAAGCTGTTTGTCGATCATTGTTAATCGTTTTGCGATTGATATAATTTTGGGAAGAAATTATTGTATTCTTATAAAAAAATAGTTGGCCAAATAGTGACCATGGAAGTATATCAAATAGTATATTACAAATTGTTTAATTTTACATCTAATCTGCCATTTTATTCAGGTATATATAGTCTTTTCAAACTATATCTGAACCCAAATGCGGCTTCGCTAAACTTCATAAGATTACATCAATAACTATAATAATAATAAATTATTATTAAATCATAAAACGCGTAACAGACCAGTAGTTGATGTACATCTAAATAGGAATGCAACGAAACGGAATTTGCATAGGCTGTCCATTCATATTCTATAGCCTATAGCATAGGCCTATGTAATCCAAATTCATTATCTGTTATTATATATTATAATATTGCACAGGCTATATATAATTATATGGTAGCCTAAATAATTCGAACGTCTTTTTTGGCCTGAGCGTAAGATTAGGTTCTGTTTTGTTGCTGCATGGAGCTACTGTGAAATGAGCCTCTTGTGCGCGCTTATCTGGCGCCTGTCTAATGATTTGCAGACAAACAGTACCTATATGTGATGATCAAATGTGCTGAAGGATAAAGAGGTTCGCAGTTATTTCCCTGGGAATCTGCGTGGGTCTCGTCACAGTGGCCTTGTGCATAGACACAGTTTTGATTTATGACACATGATAGCGAGCTCATTTGCTTTTTTGTTAATATTTACCCAAAGTTCCAAACCCTGTGCACAGTGTCGTTCTTCTTTTATACGATTGGACTAGTATGTAAAGGTTTATTCACGTTATACCTCACTACATTATAAAAACGACACTAGGCTATAAGCTGAAAACTCTTAGTATAATTATAATTTAATTTAACATTTCATAATTGATTTAAACATGATACATATTTAAATGATATTCAAAATTTACGCTTTATGCATATGCATATTACATATTAAAATACGCTTTTATGGTGTGCTAATGCAGTGTGCTATAGAATGAACGTTAGAACTTAGACGCAGAACTGTGCTTGACATATTAATGATATGAGCCGGTTTATTTAAGAAAATATATTGCTTAAGTGTGTGTGCGTGTTATAAGTATGCCTGCTTCAAGCGGTTTCGCACCGTCTTTTAGCGCCCCCTTGTGGTTTCTAAATAACAAGTATGCCGCCCACTAGGATTTTATTCACACAAAGACAGAAAACATAGGCCTTTTTATTTAAAGTGACTGCTTAGTGTCGTTAAACAAGTGTATTTTTATTCATTGGCTGGCAGTAAGTGATTATAGGCCTATTTGTTGTGGCATAGTGTATCTGAAATGCATGTGGTTGGATTTAAGTACCACGGACAGTTCCAGAGACTTCATTCATATAGTGAACATTTAGTGAAAATTACAATACAAACCCTCCGAAAAGCATCAGTGTTTCTGTTTTGTTTTGTCTATTTCATGTTTTTGGCTGATTTGCTTTGAGAACCATTTCAGAAAAACTCAGTTACACTTTATTTTAAGGTGTCCTTGTTACATTGTAATGTAAGTACATAGTAATAGTAACTGACAGCATGTACTTACTGTAGGGTTAGGAATAGGGTTTGGTTTAGGGTCAGTTGCATTTAGCATGGACACTGTAAAATAAAGTCTTACTAAAAACTCATACTGTGTCATGACAAATAAGTATGTTTCTTTTACATGTTAGGCATTTATGTCTGACTGTTTCATGTCAACCTTTTTTTCTTTCAGCGTGCAAGAGGAAAGAGCAGGAGCATGGTAAAAGCGAGCGGGGGTGCATCTCCAAGAAGCCCCGGCTGGTCTTCACTGATGTCCAGCGTCGGACTTTACATGCAATATTCAAAGAGAACAAGCGCCCGTCCAAAGAGTTACAAATCACCATCTCTCAGCAGCTGGGCCTGGAGCTCACCACCGTCAGCAACTTCTTCATGAATGCGCGTCGACGGAGCCTCGATAAGTGGCTGGACGATGGCAGCTCCAACTTGGCCAACTCCTCCTCCTCCAGCACTTGTACCAAAGCATGATGGAGTAGTGGCTGCATTATGGGGAAAAAAAAAAACTTCGGTGGAAAAGCTTTAAACAAAGAAAACTTAAGAAGAGACAATTTTAGACAGCGTTTGCCCTTAAAACTTGTACAGTACCGATATTTATAATATCCAAAGAAAAACACCAAAGACTGCTTTGATCCCCATTTAGGACCTTCTTCGTTTATGTCTGACATTCTGCAAAAAAAAAAAAAAAAAAAAAGAACACTCCAGTTACAGTTGAAGTTACACTCCAATCACTGGTCGTTCCTCATCTCAACACACTCCCCTAACTGGAGTCTTTCTTTCTCATGTGACCGGTTGCTTTCAAAGACTTTTTCTCATCGATGATTGGTCATTATCTCAAACGTGGAGTGATTGTTATTCACTCTGATGTCAGATTCCAAATTTTGTGACGCCACTGAGGGGCTTGACCGGCAGGTGTAAAGCCTGACGTCACACATTCACCTCTATAGGCATCCCAGATGTTGCCAGGGATGCCAAATATAATCAGGTGGTGTAGAATCTTGACAAAGTTTGCCTGAATGTAACCCTCAGGATAGTGCTTTCTTCCTAATTGTTGGAAAAGTTACATAGAAACCTAAAAAATACATGTGAACTTGCCATCTTCAGTACTTATCAATCACAGATGGTGGAACCAAAGAAACACATGTATTTTGTTTTGTTTTTTGTTTTTTTCAATCAGACCAAACTATATTTATTCCTCTTAACAAGACCCCCGTGACCGTCCTAATCAGGTGACTCAGTAAATGTATTATGGACTGTGGATTCTGTAGCCATTTATATGCCGTATAATTCGTTCTCGTTTGTCCTAAAATGAACTCAATCACTAGCCAAACCTGTCTCTGTGAGGACACAGCTTTCCCCGCACCCCATTCCTGCCTCAGTCCTTTCTTGTGATTATTTCAGGGAGATTTTTGCTAGCTTTAACCTGCCTTTTTTACCTGTATTTTAAATATTTCAATGCCAGTTGCTGAAAACCAAAGATAGACTTACACAAACCAGCACCTGTCACTGTTTCATACCCACATCCATCAGTCAAACACAACTTATTTTTACGAGTTTCGCAGACTCTCATCTAATGAGGCTGAAGAGACTTCTGGGTGAAGAGACTTCTCGTTTATCATTATTAGCTTTGTCTGGGGCAAATGCACACGCTTGTTAATTGTCATTAGAGGAAGCAGGAGGAAATTCAGGTTGTTTTGGGTGACATTTCATTTCAAACTTTCATTGCATACGACCAACTTTCTCATCCTTAGAATGATAAAAAATGTTCGATTGACTGGTTTCTGTCAGCATGCTTTCACAAACCCATAAGCCATGCGCCGTCATATTAGATTCATTGGGTTCATTTCCCATTAAGCTCTTGATAGAAGGCTATTTCATTGTCTAATGCATCATTTTCACGGCATCGACCATCAACACCACCGCAGAGTCCCCATCCGGGCCCGAACCCAATACCCCAGTAAGAGAGAGGGAGCACATTCTATGCATTTCACAACTAGGAAGAAAGCATTATGGACACTGAAGCAGGGTGATGCGTTCGCTTCATATAATAGACTCACTCAAACTCACAAGATATCTGGCCTTGTTGTCTCTTGTGGTGTGTTTTAGCTTTAAATATATATTTGGTATTTACGACTATTACGACATCGAAGCATATATAAAAGAGCGCTGCTTCCTCGTGTAGAAAAGAAGAAAAAAAATACATGTTTAGACCTGCTCAAATTTATAGTGTGAACCAAAGATGCTACCTCAGTCCGTTTCCATTCGTGATTTCTATCAACGTAATGATACCAAAGAATACCAAAGATTTGTTCTCTTTGCACGGCCTAAATGAATGATAAGGTGGATGGATAGATGGTGTGTTTCCACTCCTTCCCCCTTTTTCCTCTTCTCCTTCGCTCTAATGCTCTCTACCACTCATCCGTGCTCATGTAACAGCGCCCTCGGCAGACATGTGTTAAACTCACAGGACGAGTGCCTTGCTTGAACCAAAGTGTTAAACCGCCGTTGACCTCTCGACACCCACCTTTTAACTCTCGGAATACCTCAGCCTGTGGAAGGGCCACTGATGAAGAAAAAAAATGGAATATTTCTTCTCTCTCACCGTGGTGCTTTTGCCAGTGCAACCATGCAATGAAAACATACCAAAGGAATTTCTCTTGCTTTCTCCAACTCTCGCTGACAAACCAAAGGTCCTGCCACCTCCCTTTTAAACGCCCTGCCAAATCTTGCCCCGACCCCTCGCCAAGTCGCCCGTGGGTGCGTCCACCGATTAGGCCGTGCACGTCTTTACCAATATCTGAATACCTCATAGTAATAAATTTCCACAGTTCTGTTGTATAGAGAGTTTATGTGATTAAGGCAGAACTGAACTAGTTTGGTAATCGTTGATGTGACTTTGGGAAAAAAAGCTTTATGAGTATTTATTTTGACGGTTTTGGCTAAAGTGCTCCGTTTTGGTCACCAAAGGTGAGTTTCTGTGATATCAGACTGAAACTTGCAGGAAGGAAAAGAAGCTTATTTTTTATTAAAGCCTTGTGTTATTCCTATACTCTAAGGATGTTTGACTATTCTTTTTTACAGGGTAAAACCAACTGCTGTGATTCTGTCTATTCGTTCACTTTCTTCTACTACTGTGTTGTGATTTCCGTTAATTTAATTGCATTTTTGTATCGCTTAACCTATGTTTTAATGTATGTATTTGTAGAAAATATAGATTTGTACATAGTAGGTTTTTTGGAAAAAAAACTAAAAAACTAAACAAAAAAGTGGACATTTGTTTTATTTTACAGCCTTATGTCTGAAGTGTAGATATATCTATGAATTTCCATTCCTCTGTGTTTGTATGTTAGATGGCACTTTGGCCCATGTACTGATACACTGCCAGAGATCCGAACGGTCCTACAGAGACCTGCGAAGAAAAGCAGTGTATGATGTTTTTATTTGATCTTTTTTTTATGTCATTTAAATGTCCAGAATGATTTTGTCCTTTGTATTTCAAATCCTTGTTTTATGGCTATTGCTGCACATCCAAAGATTTTCTAACCAAACCAAAAAGTGGGAAGGGGGGGGAACGAAAGGAAGTAGTGTAATTTTTGCATAAGCACTGGTGTTTGTGAGGTCTTTTGCTGTCTGCACGGGTATGAACCAAAAGAGGGCATAGTGAGACAATGTAGACGAGCACAGTTCAACTTATTGGGGGCATGCATACTGCTAAACAGTACAATCTGTGGCTTTTGGGATGGAGGGCTACAAGTCCTGCTCACTTTGCTGTGTCGGACACTGAGTGGGCGGAGCGTGGGCGGGGCAGCAGGTCTGCCATGGGTAGGGCCACGTCGCTGGGTTGGTTTTTAATTGACGTGGCACTGCTGCCTAGATCCATCTGATATGTCAATTTTGGTTTTCGAACGTGTGTACTGACAATGAGCAAAGTCTAATAAATCTGTAAAGAAACCAGGAATTGGTGTGTGCATGTGTGGGGAGGGCAGACGTTTGAGTCTAATGGTGACAGTTTCATTTCTGGTCCATTAGCGGCAACAAACAGAATTGCTGAATTGTTTTCAAACAAGTTTTAAATACTTCCCATCTGCCATAGTTCAGATTAACGACTATGGAATTCTAAATTACTCCAAAAATCGGTTATTGGCAAAGCATGTGCTATCATATCATGACCATGTTGCCACTTATATGTTGTTTCAGCTAAATTTAAACAGACTTTGTGCATGGATAAGGCCAAACTGTTGAATCTGGACCCCCGCTTCAAAAATCACAGCATTGTTTGAACCTGTAATATCTCATTAAACTGATTCCCTTTCTGTTTGATGCTGCTAATGGCTAGGACATTATTGGCTCAGATTGGGTGTTTTGTGTGTCTGCTTGGAAACACCATGACAAGAAGGATGCAGAATGATGTCTCTTAGCAGGATTAAAGAGAAGGCCCATGACAGCAGAGCTTTTTGTCTCGCTATGCTGTACAATCAGAGTTGTTTCATTTGTTGCATTAGGTTTGCTGGCCGTGGGGTTCCTGTGTCGCATAAGGGATATCAGATAGATGATCCAGGTGCAGCGTTTAGGATTTGTTTTGTACGACAACAAAGACTGGCATAAATCAAGCCCTACTGTGAGTCAAGAGCCTCTCTGCCCAGAATCCCTCCTACATCACAGTGAAAGACCCAGAAGTGTTCGCCCACAGCATCACAACAGCTCTCTGCATCAGAATTCTCACCCCTTCTCTTCCCAAACCATACGCTCCGTCCCGACCCGCCCCTCTAATGTAGTGTCTAGCTTAGATAGCTCGATGTATGTGAATGTTGGGATTGCTCTAATCATTAATTCCTATCCCAGTTGGTTGTCGTGGAAAAGGAGTTCCTATTTGATAGAAAGGCTTGGCTCTGTGTGCCGCATAATACTGAGAGCGCCTAAGACAATCAGCTGGAAAACAAAATCATGTTTTTCATTTTTTTATATTTATTTTTTTGTAGGTCCAAGAGGGACTACTTCCAGCGATGATTATTATAAAGGAGGAAGGTTTTGATAAACTGAAAAATAAACTTGCTGACATTTTCTTTCACAAACGTAGTGCTTGTTTCCATTTCGAACAGTGCATCTTGAATCAAGCTGGTTCTGTTTTTACACTTTTCTTTTTCTTCTCTTTTTCTCTTGACCTGTTTTCTCTGTATGTTGTGTCTGTTTCAGTGGAGGAATGCAGTAGGTATTACTCTCAGGTTGTAATGCGTCATGCTTTTCATTTTCAATTCTGATCTATGAAACTGTTTTTTTTTTTATCTTTTCTTCTTTCCTGTTAGCTACTGTTCTCTATGCCGGGCAATATCATCTTCTGTGTTTGCTACGCAAGAAAAAAAAAACGAAAAAAAAAACACGCAAGTAATGATGTCACCATGCTTTTTTCAGTGTTAAAATGTTTCAGCATTTCTGTAGTCACAAAAATGTAGAAAATAAAAAGGTTGGGTTTTCCAGCACATCACAACCAGATTTCTTGGCTTTCTTGTCTTTTATTCAATCTTTATATGATATTCAACCAAATGTTGTAACAAATGTAGCTATGTTATAAGTCAACAAGAAATCAAAACATTCTAATTTTTTATGTTTTTTGAATGAGTGCTTACGTGCCAACCAAGCAACTGCCATTCAGATAAATGGTAATTCTGATGGACAGTTTTTCCCGGTATTAGTTTACACACCTCAATGGAATGCATGCAATGCCCAAAATGGCCTTTTACATTCACCAAAATGTGCACTATATATATCATAGCACACTTCACACAATACTGTACACCACAACGCAAAGCACCTGACTTGACACTGTCTTAAATCTTGTTAAATGCTGCACAGTATATAATTTATAAATTGTGGAATAAGATTTAATACAGTGGTACTTCAAACATATTTCAAACAGTAATATGTTACACTGTTATCACATGATCTAACATGTGCCATTTAATCTGGAAAGTAAATATATGGTTATTTTGCATTATTATATATTATATACTGCAGACAATATTTATACTGCATACTGCAGAAATAATACAAAGAATATGGTAAGTTTAAAATCCTTTGTTTGTAGGAACCACTTGGTGGCATCATACTTTGGATTAGAAATTAATCTGAATAAGTAAACTATTTAACATGATTTGTTGTAAAACTACAGAATTACATTCTGAACAAGAAAATATTTAAATTGTACACATACACAAACATATAGTGGAGACAACTCGAAATCTAATTATTCTGCTAATTATTTTTCTTCCTAAGTAAAAAAAAAAAAGCATCTTGTTTTAATAAGATGTTTGGATATTGTATTGGTAAACAAGACCAAAAATACTATTTTGTGGTTAAATATTTAATATGCTATAACTTTATTGATGATTCATGATAAATTCACATTTTTGCTGGTCGAATAAGAATGAAGTTAAAAACAATTGTAAACAACATTTTTATGTAAAACATATTATTGGCTTTTAAGTACATGTTAAAGTTAAAACCACCATTGGTTTGACATTTTTTATATGTCACCTTTTGCATTTTTGCTGTTATACGCTCTCATAAAAAAAAGTTTCAAAATTGTCACTGATTTTACACATGAGTTTAACACCTTTTAGCTTTTGTAACTTGGGTTTTTTTCTAGTTTTGTTGTTGTTTTTTTGTTTGTTTTTTGAGAGAGAGAGAGAGAGAGAGAGAGAGAGAGAGTATGAATTGTTTTGAGTAGGTATTACTGGAGTAGGTATAAATTGTTTCAATTACACCATCTTTCTACACTCTCAGAAAAAAGGTACAATAGCTGTCACTCGGGCGGTACCTTTTCAAAAGGTACACTTTTGAACATTTTAGGTACTAATATGTACACTTTAGGTACTAATGTGTACCTTTAAGGTACCATTATGGACTCTTTTGGTACAAAGGTGTGTCTTTTAAAAAAGGTACCGCCCCAGTGACTTTTGTACCTTTTTTTCTGAGAGTGTAGAGTAATGACATGCCCTGTTGTATCTGCTCTATTGTATCTTTTTTCCTTGGCAGAAATGGTAGAAATGAGCACAAAATTGTTTCAAATCTAAATCCACTCTGAGAAATATTAAGTGGAGTAAATAGTGTTATATCTAGCCCCAGCATCCCATAGATGTTATTAATCAGACTGATTGATTGATTAATTGATTGATTGGTTGGTTTTTATTTGTGTTATTACACTGCAGTGTGTGTGTGTGTGTGCATGTTTATGTGGTTTATGAGGACACAAATTTGTATAATAACATGGGTATGACATAGGTATTACAACAAGAAGGTGATTTATGAGGACATTTTCAGTGTCCCCGTAATTCAAAAGGCTTATAAATAATTCAGAATGAGTTTTTTTGAAAATCTAAAAATGCAGAAAGTTCCCTGTGAGGGGTAGGTTTAGGGGTAGGGTTGGTGTAGGGCAATAGAATATACGGTCTGTACAGTATAAAAACCATTACGCCTATGGAGAGTCCCCATAAACCATAAAAACAAACCTGTGTGTGTGTGTGTGTGTGTGTGTGTCAAGGGAAAAATATATATTAAAAATAGCAAATGATGTTTATCTGAAAGTGTTCACATTCGATGGCGTCTGGCACTTTGGAGAGGTGTTCTCTTCAGAAATTAAAATATTTGCAATAATATCAGGTGTCTGAAGATCAAGATCCCAGTCATTCAAAGGTGAGGTGTCTGAACAAAGTAAGAATCTTGTCTGATGGGGCAATGGATCTCTGGTACTACCACTACATCCTCTGGGTCAGCATCAGAAGTTTGTTTATGGAAAAGTTGCTCCGCTCCCTGGAAATTGAGAAAGGACATGTATTATAGTCTAACAATACAAACTGCTTTGAACTCCCATTAAACATTTCAAACTTAAAATATTTCAAACAAATAAACACACAATATAATTATTATTCTCTTCACGGATGAATCCCGGTTTTCGCTGTACAGGGCAGATGGCAGACAGCGTGTATGGCGTCGTGTGGGTGAGCGGTTTGCTGATGTCAACGTTGTGGATCGAGTGGCACATGGTGGCGATAGGGTTATGGTATGGGCAGGTGTATGTTACGGACAACGAACACAGTTGCATTTTATTGACTGCATTTTGAGTGCACAGAGATACCGTGACGAGATCCTGAGGCCCATTGTTGTGCCATTCATCCATGACCATCACCTCATGTTACAGCATGATAATGCACGGCTCCATGTTGCAAGGATCTGTACACAATTCCTGGAAGCTGAAAACATCCCAGTTCTTGCATGGCCAGCATACTCAC
>NW_015505284.1:1223219-1246642 GCF_001515645.1 Sinocyclocheilus grahami | reverse complement strand
GGACCCCCCCCGGACCCCCAATACAGTAAAACTGTACATACAGTTACATTCTTCAATTGGATCATATTTGCTTCGATTAGTTCATATTTTCCCCCAGCACATAATGTACAGTACTAAACGTACTGTATCTGACAATGACCGATGCCATTTTACAAGCGCGCTGTCAATCACTGCACTGTCAACTTTAGCAATGTAAAGAATTTTTACCATGCTTTTTCTGTGTCCAGATTTGACTGTAAAAATACTGCAAAAATGGTCACTTCAGATGAATATTTCGGGGTATTTCGGGCCATCTTTTACTCACCCTCATGCTGTCCCAAATGCATATTACTTTCTTTCGACTGGACAGGTAAACACAAATTAAGATTTTTAGGCAAATAATCCATCTCTGTGTGTCCTAAAGATGCTTTAAAAACCACACACAACTATCGTGACAGTAATCCATCTGACCTTAATGGTTGAATCAGTATCTTTTGAAGTGAAACAACAGATAAGAAAAACACTAATAATTTAAACATTTGACTATGAACAATCACTTCCGATCAACTGTCATCCGTGCATGGGTTAACTTGTGTTATGTGGATTCTCAGAGATGGATTATTTTCTTAAAAAAGAATGTACATTTATTTGAACTAATTCATATTTTCATTTACATTCATTAAAACTGGTTTATAAAAGTCACACTTGAAAGAGTTGATGATTGTTCAAATGTATTTCCAACTTTAAACGTTAGATGATAATGTTAAATAAATAAAATAACTAAACAAAATGATCAGCATGATAAAAACAATTGGCTGCAAGAACATTCTTTTTGTGGAATATGTAATAAAATGAGCTTGATTGCCTGGTTGGAGAGAGACTTTCTTGACGTCTCAATATATCACACATAGCTACCAGTAGCAGGTCAAGAAGCTGTCAATCAAAAACTCAGTAGCCAATGAGAACACACTGCTGCTAGCCCCGCCCCCACGAGAGATTTGTGTCAGAATGGCGAACGAAACCTTCAGAAGCGTAAATGAAAACTCTGGAAGCACATTTGTAAGTACAGAGCTAATGAAACAAGAGAAAACAGTTGCAAAACATGCAGTGTATTAAAAACGAAGTCAAAGAGAAAATGCGTGATTACATGAGTGTTTGAATGTCCTCGGTCTGTGGCTCGTGAGGTCACGGCGCTGCAGTGTGTCTGGGTCATTGTTTCATGCATGTGCTTTGTTAATGTTCAGATGATATACCGCAACACTGTCTTTTTGTCGCTTTTAACGCTTTGGTTGTCGCTTTCTGAAGGGAACAACGCGCCCTAGATCAGCTGTGTGTGTGCTGGATGTTGTGTTTGTGTTTTTTTCCACTGACATACACACTACTCTTCACACTCTTTAGAATTGTCCACTCTATTATATAAGAGCTTGCTCTTTATTCACTACTTTTACTTGTAACGCTGTTGTACACACACGTTACTTTATGTGTTGATGTTTTTGGGAGCCACAGATTTAATTTCGTTGGGTATCGTTTGTTTTTGTTGGGGTATGGGTTTGTTTTGGTCACTATTTTTGTTAGGTACATATTTGTTTGTGTTGAGTATTTGGGTACAGATTTGTCTTTTTGTTGTGTACATGTGGGTTGTTTGGCTACATATGTTTTAGTTGGATATGGGCTTTGTTGGGTACAGGCTTGTTTTATGGGGTTTAGGTCTGTTAAAGCTAGGCCTGTCACGATAACAGCTTTTTAGTTGTGCGATATATTGCCCCAGAAATAATTGCGATAAGCGATACTATTGTCATTTTAAAGACCATTTTATGCCACTGAGTATATAATTGTAATGTAACAGCATAACAATGCAAGAAGGCCTACACACTTCCAAATGACAACAAACTTGTCATTTTTAAGAATATTTAGAAAATGGAAATTAAGTATCAAAATATTAGATGCCTTAAAGAACCTGAATAAATAGTAAATAAACATTTTCTAACAAAAAGTGCACAGTAACAAGTAGAAAAAAAAGGAAAATGCACAAAGAACTTTTTTTCCGTCTATAGATTTGTCCCTGACCTTCTTTTCTCTGTAAATTAAGGGTGCACACTATTGCTGAAAAACACAATCACTACTTAGCAGTCAGATGTCCGTCAGATCCCTAAACAAGACCATATCTCCAGATTCAACTTTTTTTGTAGAAGCATTTTTTTAAAATTTGAACTAGCACCTCATGACTACACCACGTTATGTACGAGAAGCTGCAGAAGACACAGGCACAAGTGGAATGTACAAAACATGGTGACTTTAATTTTTAAGTAAGTATAATGGGCGATATATTGCGTCACCAAAAATGATTGCGGTCATTGCGCGATAAGTCGATATATTGATTATTGCGACAGGCCTAGTTAAAGCAAAACCATTATGTCAGTTACTCATCTGATTTATTCATTCTTTGGAAAGAAATAACTCCGGAATGAACAGCTGATAAAGTGAGTTGCGTTACTCTAGTGACCAGGCATTCAGCCTAGATTTGCATGACATTACCTGTCCTCACTCCCTCCCCCAGGCATGTCAACACTTTGTCCCTCTTCTTTCAGATAAAAAAGGTAAGAAATGTGTCGCATACCGCCCTCAAATGGTACTTTTTTTAAAAGTAACTGCACATTTTAAGATGCGTCTACTATGTCTAGATGATGGACCATCTAACTGCTGTACTCTTCTAAGCTTCCATGTTTGGACAGGCTGAAGACATGTTTGGATGTAATTTGGCCCCTGTGACTGTGGTTTGCCCTACTGCCACTGCCAATTTACAAAAGCCAACAAACAGGCCTGACTAGCCAGATATATTTTTGTTGGAACACAAGTTTGGTACAGAAATACACTTTAAATTGGAATGAGCTGGTTGCATTCCTTAGGTGCCTTCAGAGTCATTTCCTTCTATTGGATTTCTCCTCATAGATTGGAGACCTCTTGGTCTGTCTGGTTTCTTGATTACCGTCAAAAGACTGTTATGGAGTAGATATGACATCCCTTCTGTGCTATTGCTATTTGGAACATACTGTTCCACTTATGGAAATAGCAGGTTGTTCACTTCCACTAGTGCTCTCTTGCTTTCATTCCTCTTTACACTGGAACTTAAAACAATGCACCAAACTTGTTCCGTATTATTTGGAATATCTCTTTAAAGAGCTCTCTTTTTAGTAGGGATTCTAAGATTCTCTCTTGTTTCTGGCGGTAGGGTGACACTCACAATAAACTCAGACATGTAACAGGATCGTGTGGCTTCCTTTGGACTCTATTGCGGCTGAAAATCAATTGGTCTGGAGCTGACACCAATAAACATCTCCTGTTTGGCCTGTAAACAAACGCGGTTTCTTATTTTTATCTTTGCTCAACATTATTGATTCAGCACTGATCTTTGGTTGTTTTGATCAGTTTGATTTGATTGTTAAAGGCATAGCTGACCCAAAAAATGTTGTCATCACTTACTCGCAAACAGCATAATTCCAATCCATATCACGGTTTCTTTTGTGAAGCACATTGGTTTTGAAGATTATTCATTCTGCTGCTATGAAAGTGGATTTTATTTGTTTCAGAAAGTCTCAGAAACAGATTTCGGAAAACATGAAACTGAGTGACAGAATTTATTGGGTGGGTTATTAGTTGAATAATCGAAGCACTTTTTTAAGAGATAATGCCGGATCTTAACCGTGATTAAAAATCCATTCCATCTCATAAAAGAGCTTAATGGTATAAATTATTCAGATGAGCATCCTGAGATTTCTTTTTGCTCTGTGTTTGTGCAATATAAACGTTTTTTTATCCATGATGTCATGAGGTGGAAAGCTGCTTGTAGATCCAGGAACTTTGAGTTGTGAAGGCCATGTGGAAACATGTTCTGTGGAGAAATGATGTCATATTTTTGTCAGAGTTCTGGAATAACCAGTTGGAGCAGGCCTGCTGCAGTCAGCTGGGAGAGTTTGGCGTGTAGTCGAACAGCTGTTGGTTATTATGACACAGTTTCCCTAGAGCAGGGCGGTGCAGGGATGTGTGTATACACCCTATGCAATGGGAAATTTGGTGTGTTAATAGTTGCTAGCTTGCACATTGTTTGCTTCTTTGTTTTGGCTTACCAGAGGTTCGATTATCACCAACCAGTTTTGAAATCCTTCGTAAGAGCAGTAGCATTGTTTGAAACGTTTGTAGGCAGGTTTCGCTAGAAGCCAAAGGATGCACGACAAATCTAAATCTAGAAAACTTGTCCAGGTCACATTCCAACCAAAAATTTAAAGTAAAAAAAAAAAGTGTATTTTGCATTAAGAAAAGAAGCATTGTATGTTTCAGCACCAGTAGCTGCACCAAACAGTGCTAAACAGTTCCAAAATGATTTTTTTCCTACAAGGTCAATTGCAACATAAACTTTAATTTGAAGCAAAGAAGTATTTGAAAATTGGACTAAAACATTCAAGACTTTGCACTTGAATGGCTTTTATGAGGAATCCCCATGAAACATTAAGAATGGCTGAATCTAATTAAATGTTCAAATTTTTCATTGAACTTTGTTGCGTGTGTATATATAGAAACAATATAGCTTAAGTTTGGTGCAAAATATGCATATATATATATATATATATACACACACACACAGACATTTCATTATTTTAAAAGCGAATCAAGGCCAAATTGATTTACATAATTCATGGTGCATGAGCATAGGCATTCCCTGCCAAGGTCTTTTAGTGCAATTTGCTGGCCATGACTCTGATTGTTGGAATTTTCCTCACAGCATCCTGGGTAATGTAGTTTTTCAACACAAATACTTCAGTTAAACACGATTCTTTCAACAATAAATGAAATAATGTAGTTGAAATATTAATAAATTAATATCTAAATTAGTGGCAGTACAATACATTTATTTATTTATTTTTGCATTGCATTATAGTAAATTAATTGTGTGTTATCATAATGCAATTAATGTCACAATGAAAAAATATATATTTTAAAAGCTTATTTTTCTTTTAGCAAAATATAAATATCAGACCCCTATATCGTTCTTTTAATTTTTCGGTGAAATATGATTCGAACTATCAGTCTTTGCAGTGTGGAAACAGTCAGCTGACTTGCATAACCTCTCTCTCACTTGACCATTTGCTCTTTCAGCTGGGGGGCAGGCAGGCGCGATGACATCAGTTCCTGTGTGGCTGTGATCTTTAGTGACGACCACTATGGCTTGGTTCAGTTCACTCTGACCGCATGAAGGGCAGGTTCAGGAAAGTCAAAACTGTTTCTAGACCAGTGCTCTCACTCAAATAGCTGCACACACCGAGGACCCAGCGTGAAGAGAGGGGGCCATCTGGACCTGTAGCTTTTCTCTCTGTTGGTGTAAACACTCACTGTGGCCGTTTCTATTATTGGAATGTGTACAAGCTGTATACGTAAACACAACCCGACCACACCTGAGCTCCTCGAGTGAGCTAATAACTCAGCTAGTTGGTCCTGTATGAACAGAAGAGCAGCTATGCAAGTAAAACAAGTGGCATCTCATTTACATTTGCGATGGCATCTAGTTTGCATTTTTGAGTTCTGTCATGAATTACGTAACTTTTGAGAAAAGCTGGACCCGTCACACTTGCTACTAACTGTCTAGCAGTGCTATGATCATATGCTTTGATTCTTTTTAACACAATATTGTATCAGTATATTAGATCCTAGAATTCACTTCTTTTTATTTATGTCTACATAATGAAGACGCAGGTTTTCTAAAAAAAAATAAAAATAGACTGATTACACAAACTGAATCTCTGTTGGACAAGTTGGGTAATTTTTGTGTATTTGCTGCAGTCCAATTATGATATCATGATGCCTCATAGTATGAATCATAACACGTGTCATGATGAGTATAATATTATAAGGTGGTTGGCAAAACCCAGCCCTATTCTTTGTCATTCACTTTTTTTATATTGGGATGTATGCATGAGATATGCATTGGTCATCAGCCAGTCATGTATATATAATTGCATGTGCTAATTTATTTAATTTTTACTTTTAATTGACATTTGCCATCATCTAATGCTCACTTAAAGTTAATCTTTAAAAGCACTAATAATTTAATGATACTGTTAAATGTAGTCTTAGCAAAGTTCATAATGAATATACATTTTCTTCCTGGAGATTATAATGTTGTGATGCTGAAATACACATGTAGCTTTTAATTTATTGGTGTAGATTTTAAATTAGTATTTAACTTCTTGGTATTGGCCAGAATTTTAATATCATTTAAAAAAAACTGATGGGGTTTAAAGGGGTCATATGATGTTGCTAAAAAGAACATTATTCTGTGTATTTGGTGTAATGAAATGTGTTTATGCGGTTTAAAGTTCAAAAAACACATTATTTTCCACATACTGTAAATTATTGTTTCTCCTCTATGCCCCGCCTTTTTGAAACGCCTCGATTTGTACAAAGCTCATCGGTCTGAAAAAGCGAGGTGTGCTGTGATTGGCCAGCTATCCAGTGCGTTTTGATTGGCCGAATACCTCAAGCGTGAGACGGAAATGTTACGCCCCTCACATACTGTTGATGCCGTGTCCCGGCCGGAGCGGCGAGACAAAAACATTAAAACCCATTACAAACGAGGCATTTGTTGCATCCAGTGGGGACATAATTACTGATTATAATGACTTGTACTGTCTTTTTACGCGTTGTGTTGCATTGCATCGCGCCGCGTAAACATAAAACTCTGTCTGCATTTGTGATCAGAGAAATGACAAACAACAAGTGCTACTCTACTGCCCAAAACTCGCGTTTGAATCATCAGTGGCAACGAAAAACACAGCGGCCTAGCGTGAGGGGAAGCCCTGGCTTAGCGTGCGCTGAGGCCGGGATAGAGTGAGCTGAGGCGGGCTGGACTCCGCTTTGTCCACGGTGAAAGTTGATGTATTTCCTCAGCGACCAGCACGGATCAGCTCCAGGCATGACGAAGCGGATATCGTCCTCTTTTGGAAGACCAAACAAAGTAGTTTCGCTTTCACAACGAAGCACACAGCGTCTTCAGGACATGGCTGCATCGTCAACAATACTACAGCAAGAGTAAAAGTTACGCCTTCTTTCTTTGCATGAACATTTGGGCGGCGTTATGCAAATCTTCCCAGATAGTGACGTAGGTATGTGGGGGCGTGTTAGAACGAGCCGTTTTAGGTAGGTGTGACTGACTCTTAACTTTTATAAAGAATATCTCTTTGGTTTTGAGACTTTAGTGTTTGCAACTTTACAGATCTTTTTTTTGCACCAAGAGCTCTTAACACTCCAAAGAGAAAGTAAAAATTTAAATCGCATCATATGACCCCTTTAAGATAATCACAACACAATACATTAATGCCTTTAAAAACCTCAAGAAATGTTTTTTTTATGAGTTGAGTTTTCCTTCTTTTGGTTATGCATTTCCAAATAAAAAAGAAATTTGCTTTTTTAAACCTTATATCACAGTCTGAACTATTATTTGTTATTTGCTCTTACTATTTAAGTGGAAGATGTATTCCTGGGAGGGACATTGTCATTCAAGATAGGATTTGGTTGATCAAAAAAGTTCTATACAACTAAACAAGATAATCAATATTTGTGGTCCATTTTGGAAAAAGACTGCTCTTTTGGCATGCATATATCTACTAAAAGTCTGTTATCTTTTAGGACTACATAACCATATAGATGATATCAAATCTAACAGGCATGGATTAAACGCCACAAAATGCTTTTCAAATTGGTTTTCAGGGGTCCTTAAAAGCTCTCAACCTTTTATTAACCTGAAAAACATGGCAAACCCTTCAATTATGGCCTGAATATGTCATCTGCATTTAAATAAAGCAGTATTTTGAAAAGCTGTGCAGAGAATCATTTTAATGTTAATTTTTCAGCTCAGTGAGTGCTTTTTGGTAAACATATTTGGTTTACGATGAGATTTTCCACCGTCTGCTGCGCCTCTGTTGCTCTCATTTGAAATAAGCTGGTGTGAAGCAGATGGGGGGAGCATATTAAGAGAAAGTGTGAGGTTGTCTTTGAGGCATCCTGAAATTCATCTGTGATGAGCTCTTGTGAGTTCAAAACATTGCCTTAGATCTGCTGGATTAGACAATATTAATTATGTCTCTAAGCGTAAAGCCACTCTGGACAACTAGATGGGACAGTTGGTTTTTTCTCATGGGCTGGGATGCAAGCTAAGGCAGAATTATCGGCAAGGACAAATTCATGCGAAGGCAAGTTGTGTAACAGCCTGTAACATATTGTTTTTTCACACTTGATTTCTCTGATGATTGGTGACCCATATTGGAATACATTACATAAGTGCTGTTACAATTAATTTGCTCTTACTCTACAGCAGCATTCTATTTCGTTGTGGTAACATTAATATATGATTTAATCAATCAATAAGCTTTTATCTCAGATAAAGACTTGAATCTTTTAGGAAAAATCGTGTGGCTGAGCATTTCAGAAATCTGAATTCCAGCAGAAATCTTAAAGTGGTCATATGATGCTATTTTAAAGATCATTATTTTGTGTATTTGGTATAACAGAATATGTTGACATGCTTTAATGTTCTAAAAACACATTATTTTTCAAATACTGTACATTATTGTAGGTCCTCTATGCCCCGCCTCTCTCAAACACGTAGTTTTCAACAAAGCCCCCTCCTTTGACAAGCGCAGTCTGCTCTGATTGGCCAGCTGACCCAGTGCATTGTGATTGGCCGAACTCCACAAGCGCGCGTCGGAAATGTAACTCCCCTTACCATAATCGTGAGCTTCAGCTTTCAAAGTAAATATCAAGACAGTTAATAATGCCGTTAGTTTTACCATCAGTTCAAGCCCGAAAGGGCAACAGAGTCGCGTGACAGACACAGTGATGATGCAGTACACAAGCCGCGGTTAAGACAGCTGACGTGCTATGATTTCTGACAGGCAGTTCACTCTCCTGTGATGTGACCCTGTTCCCCTCACACACACACACACAACGCGTTACTCTGTGCTGCGCAAAACTCCGCATTTGAACAGTCAACAGCAAAAAAACTTAAACTAATAGCAAAACATACTTAGTCGCTGATTCAAAAGCACCAGATTGTCATAGCAGAGTCGGATTTGACCCCTTTTTAAAATTTTTTTTTAGAAATAGCCTTTGTGCACAACCAGCCTTGTACTTTTCTAGGTTAAAAAAACTGTCGTCCATAAAATGCGTTGCACAAATTCGAACATCTGGGTTGTGCTGTTCTGTTGTAAATAAATCTTAACCAATGATTCCTAATTGCATCTACTTCCGGAAGGCCAAATAAAGTGCTTTTGCTTTTGCACTGAAACACACAGCGTCTACCTGACATGGCTGCATCAACACTACTGCTGTTCCTGAAACCACGCCTTCTTTCTTTGCGTGCACATTTGGGCGGCATTATGCTACTATTTCCACATAGTGAGGTAGATATGTGGGGGCGTGTTAGAACGAGCCGTTTTAGGTAGGTGTGGCTGACTCTTAACTTTTATAAAGAGTATCTCTTTGGATTTGAGACTTTAGTCTTTGCAAATTTACAGATCTTCTTTATGCACCAAGAGCTTGTAACACTCCAAAGAGAAAGGAAAACTTGAAATCGCATCATATGACCCCTTTAATTCTCTTCAGAAAAGAATAAAGAACTACCATGGACATAGTATCGTGATATTAGCATGGTTTTTATCTAATATCTTTTTATAGACAGCAGTAACCTGCGTCTTATGTAAATGGGCCAGTCATCAAAAGCTAAAATGAACAGTGTTTTATGTTTTTCTAGGACTGGAAAAGGTGTTTTGAGGTGTTAAAGTTACAGTATGTGTTGATGAACTGATGAACCTTATATATATATATATATATATATATATATATATATATATATATATATATATATATATATATATATATATATGTATGTGTGTGTGTGTGTAAATAAAGTTGTAAATAAGTATGATTGGAGTTTTCAGTCAAACAAAAATTGAAAATTTTTGTTTAATGTGTGTAATTGTTTAATTTTTGAGTGAAAATTCACCGTGTTTTTTTTTTTTTTAAGGTTTTAAATGAGACCCCTTTAAGTAAGTATGTCAGACTCAAACTAAATATCTCGCTTTGTGATCCCTCAGTATCCCTGTCACACATTTGGTTCACCGTCTTGGCTGTTTTTCTCATACTGTGGACCTGAGGGTATATCTGTCCCCTCTTTCTCAAATTACCAACAAATTATCATCCTCTGATAGTCAGTGCTGCAAATCAGATCTGCACGGCTCTGTTCACAGTCACAGTGTTTACATTTCCTCTGTTGCTATTGACGACAAGGATCAGTTGCACTGGTGGCCTGGTTTGTCAGCATCTCAAATACTCAAACTCACACAAACTCACTCCAATCAGCTGAGCAAGTGCTGTGGAAAATATACACACATGCTCCCTATGTGACAATGGGTTGCTTTAAGTGTGCCAAGTTATGGCAGGATGTTTCAACACAAAGCATGTTTTAACCAACAGTTTTGATTGTAGTTTCTGTTTTTGGCACATATTAGATGTCTGACCCAGTGCTTCGTGGCTTTAATATTAGATAGGTTGTTAATTATTTGATGTACTGGTTTAGTTTACCCAAAGTCCTTCACTACTCATCTTTCTAAGTCAACATGAAGTCAGAATGGAACGTTTACTTTCTTGAAACATGTTCCTGTTATTTGTGAATGATTCATTTATGCATTTCAAAAGAATATATTGTTTAATCTTTCAACATATTTCTCAGCTTCTAAAACACCCAGACCAAGCGAGCTATTGGTTAATGTTAACCAATAGCCAAATAGTTTATTTGTTAATTTAATAGCAGTTAATGTTAATGAATGCTATAATAGCAAATAACACTAGATTTTAAAAAAAGCACTGCCATTGGGATGTTTTGAGTTGTTTTAACAAAAAGCTTTCTCAAAAGTAGAAACTTTCCATGATCCAGTCAGTTCCCAGTGGATAAAACAAACCCCCACCCTGCACTTTTTTTGCATTTGAATATCCTGTTTCTATCACGTTACCGAAGTAAAATAGATCAAATGCCATTTCATGTTGACATTAAAGCCAAGACCTTTTAAAGTCCAGTTTTGACCAAGTTTCAAAACTGATCATTATTTGTTTTGATTTCCTATTCATGTTAATTAAAGGGCAGATTTTAGAGGGTCATAGTTCAGTTGTCACTGTTGGTGAAACAGGCTTCTGTTTTTTCATAGCTGCAGGAAGCATATGTGTGTGATCTGCTGTAAAACTCAGTGTAAGCACTGCAGACCGGTGGCTGATGGGTCCTGCGGGCTGTTTAAGGGTTGCGTTCAGGAATTTGGTGTGTTTTTTGAGCTCGTTCTGATTTGGGGCATGTTTGACCTGCAAAACTCCAGGGTTTCACGTGTCGGTCCCTGCTGTACAGTTCAGATTTTCTCATGCTGGTGCTGCTGATCAGCATTTGTTAGTCATTAAACAGGATCTCCAAGCCCTCTGAAGAGGTTTCATAGGATTTCTAGGGTGGGCAAAGTAATAGTAATAGCCAATGATATAACCAATACAATTGACTCTTCGCAAAGACCCGCCCCCCCTTAGTTACTGTTGCTACGTCTGACAAGCCATGGTGCTCTCACGCCACACATCATGTTTTCACACAGTGAAAAATACATCGCGGAGCAAAGAGGACACTGACAATGTGCCGACAGACAAGACAGAGCAGATTACTTTTGATATGAAACAGTCTCAGCTTCCAAATTTAGTTTTCTTTTTTAAATTAAGGAATTCTAACAATAAATACCGTTCTGTGGCTCTTTAATGTGTTGTGATGGATCGCTGTAGCTAGTGCCTCAGTTCAAGTGGCATGTGAACCAATCATCTCTTCCTCTTTACTAGATATAGCACAAAATAAACACAAGTGAACATCAGAAGGTATTTTGTTTCAAAGACATCGGTACAAACCATATTTCAAGTTTGAGTCCACTACTCTTGTCTGGTTTCGGACAAAATGGCCGATTCGGCATTATGATTGGTCAGATCACCTGTCAATCAAACTAGCGGTGAAGGGTCAATTAAATCCTCTGTCAAATTTCTAAAAGTTTATAAAGATAATCCATATCGAGTCAAGCAGTTTAATCCAAGTCTTAGGAAAAGTCATGATTGCTTTATATGATGAACAAGTTTAATTTAGGCTTTTATTCACATATAAACATTAATCAACACGCATATAAACCACAAAATGTTGTAAATAGAAGCTTACTTGACACACGAGAACCAATGAGGTTTGTATATACACACATTGTATGCATACAAAGTTTACCATATCTGATGTGCTTTAATGTTTATACTATATGTGAACTTAAACCTGTCATTTCATCATATGAAGTGATCGTTTATCTTAAGAATACTTGAATTTAACTTTAGATTACTTACTACATTCATACAGATTACTTTTACAATGAAACACTTGAATGTAGGGTTAATGGACGTTCAATGGAGAGACCGAAATCTCTGAGGTTTCATAAAAAAATATCTTCATTTGCATTCTGGATATGAATGAAAGTAAGTTGTTTTAGAATTACATGAGGGTGACTAAATGGTGACAGATTTTTCATTTTTGGTGGGCTATCCTTCACAAAGTTTACCATATCTGATGTGCTTTAATGTTTATACTATATGTGAACTTAAACCTGTCATTTCATTATATGAAGTGATCATTTATCTTAAGAATACTTGAATTTAACTTTAGATTACTTACTACATTCATACAGATTACTTTTACAATGAAACACTTGAATGTAGGGTTAATGGACGTTCAATGGAGAGACCGAAATCTCGGAGGTTTCATAAAAAAATATCTTCATTTGCATTCTGGATATGAATGAAAGTAAGTTGTTTTAGAATTACATGAGGGTGACTAAATGGTGACAGATTTTTCATTTTTGGTGGGCTATCCTTCTAACTCTGAAGTCGAGATCCAAACCATATTTTGGGAGCAGAATGTGATTTAGAGTTTTTTTTCTTTCTGACATACGCAGCCACCTAGCAACCACCTAGAGCACCTTAGCAACTGCTTAGTATCATCCTGGCTGTCACAGGCTACCACCACTTACATTTTGTGTAGAAACTTTCATCATTTCGGTGTCTTTTTTTGGGGTTTAGGTTACTTAAGCCCAACGACTCAACTGAATTCAACAGTTTCATCACTCCCCTTGCATTTATCAGTCACACAATGATGTCGGTGTCATTCTCCCCAGGCACTCTTTGCCTCATACAGCTTTTTTGTGTTTTCTTTTGTCTGGGTTTTGTTGTTGCCAGTAAGTGTGTTGTTGATTGATCCTGTTACATAGCCAGCACATGAAAGATGTGATTCATTGTGGTATCTCACACAAGCCCTCAGACTGTGACGCTTGTCTCCAGTGTCTCTTTCTCACCTCACGTTTTTGCTCTATCCCGTATTCTTTTTCACATGGCAGGGTCACGCATCCACTCAAACTCTGAATGAATGAACAAGTTCTCACCAAAGCGTCTTTGAACACCACAGCTGGCCTCACAGACTCAAGGTTAATGTCTGAGAACAGATAAAATCAGTGTAATATATATATAATAGAGTTAAAATGTAGTCAGATGGTGTTTTACATGTGTTACACATCACATGTTGTGGTCGAGGATTATTTTTCAGATTCCTGCCTTTGTGGAGACCGTTATAGCCCAGGCAAATGGCCATTACATGTGCTTACATTTTTCTCCCTTAAAAGCATAGTTCACCCCCAAAAAATTTTTTCAGCATTTGTTTACCTTCATGGCATGAAACTTTTTCTTCCGCGGAACACAAAAGGAAATGGTTTGAGTGATGTTTACACTGCTTATACGATTTACTGTCAGGGACCAACTTAGACAACTTTTCTGGTGTTTTTTTGTCCTTTTGGCACTTGATGGTACACTGTCATTTTTATTTTTTTTTGATTATTGAAGTATGTTTTACAAGAAAACACTATGTTTTCTAGACGTAACTTTTTCATGTTTAATTCAATGTGTTACTTGCCATTTCTTTGTAATTATGTGTGAAATTTACGGAGTGAAAATTGTTTCAAAAGTAATTATTCTCAGAGCAGCATAAACATTTTGTTAAACACCTCCTTTTGTATTCCAAAGAAAAAAGATAAAAAATCATATGGGTATAGAATAGCCCAAGAGGGAGTAAATGGTAACAGAATTGGCATTTTGGGCGAACTCCTGTAATATTCTTAAGATTTCCTCTGTATCACCTCTAAGTGGAAGTGTTTGGGTTCTTTGTGTACTGGCTGTTCTCTAATCCACAAAATTGTTCAATTATGTAAATGAAATTGTGCGGTCCTCAGAACCCTTTACGTAATGTCCCTGACGACTGTTTGCAAGCATGATTAAAAGCTCAGGTTAAATAGCTATGCTAGAGAATAAATTGTTTTCAGCTCACTATAAGTACACAATCAATCTTAGCATGTTTGCAGTCGTGTTTTGATGTGTTTGTATGAGTTTATGGAGCTTTTTTTTTCGGTTCACTCTAGCCCACACCCAAAAGTTTAACATATGTGCTCATAGTATACATTGAGAAACCGCTGGGTTGCAATCATCTACACAAAGCCTCTGCATCTTTCCAAAACAGAGTGTGTGTTTGCCTTCTCACACACAGACACTCTCTGGCCCACAGACAGGAAACTGTATTCACGGCTTGGCAGGAAGCCACTGTCCAATCACAGCACAAGGCTTGTTGCTATGCGAGTTTGGAGTCTGCCCTCACTGAACTCTGAGAGGAAAGTTTGGTGAGGTACATCTGAGGGGTTGAGGTGATTTTTAGTGTTTGCTAGAAAAGCAAGACTTAACTGCAGATTTCTCAAGTGAAAAGTGGGACAAGGCAGGAACTTCGTGGCAGACTGCAACCGTTCAACAGACGAAAACAGAAGTAGAGACAACATTTCACCTCCCATGAGAAATAACGGCAAGTAAATAGTCACCAGGCTTCTGATATCTGTGTAGGATTTGGCGTACAGGGTGAATTGGTGAAAAGCAGACGTGGAGAGAGCAGAAGGCTGAATGGATAAAGTCTCTTTGTACTTCCAACAGAGAACAAAGACGCCATGGCAGCCCATGGGAAAAACTGCCCTGACAATTACAACACACTGACATCCATGCTACACACACACTAGCTCTGTCCCAAAACCTATTGAACTGCCTATTTAGGATCATTCATAGAGCATATTTATTTTAGCTTCTAAGATACCTATTGTCTAAAGCAGCAATACGTTACATAAAGGGTTCTGAGGACCACACAATTTCATTTACATAATTGAACAATTTTGTGGATTAGAGAACAGCCAGTACGCAAAGAACCCAAAGATTTCCACTTAGAGGTGATACAGAGGAAATCTTAAGAATAATGCAAGAGAAACAGACAAATAGTTCAATCATAAGTTAAGATGTGTTGTTTAACTTAAATGGATTAAACTTTTATGTTGAAGATTTATGTTAGCATCTTGCTAAGCTAACAGCATGATTCTCTTAAAAACACTATCTTACGAAAATTAACCATGGTTTTAGTACAACCCTGTTGAAAAAAACAGCATATGCTGGTTAGGTATGTTTTGACGCTGGGATGCTGGTTTATGCTGGTCATGTGCTGGCAAAGGACCAGCATAAACCAGCAAAGGACCAGCTTAACCCAGCAAAACGACCATCTTAAACCAGCAAAGGACCAGCTTAACCCAGCAAAACGACCATCTTAAACCAGCAAAGGACCAGCTTAACCCAGCAAAACGACCATCTTAAACCAGCAAAGGACCAGCTTAAACCAGCAAAAGGACCAGCTTAAACAGGGAAATTAAACAAAAAAAACATAGTTTTGCTACACTAATCATATAGTTTAACCATGGTATTTGTAGTAAAACTGTGGCTATACAAATGGTAATCAATACGCCAAAAAATATTTTTTACTACACTTTTACTACAATAAATCCATGGTTAATTTTCATAAGGGCTGAGCACACAAATAATAAAGGGATAAAAATTGAATTTTGGTTCTCATTTATTCACACTTGTGTTGTTTCAGAACTGTATGATTTTTTTTATTCGGTGGAACATATAAGATATTTTGAGAAATGTCTCGAATGTCTGTCGTGTTTTTGTCAATGGTCACCAAAACAGTTTGGTTACCAATATGCTTCGAAATAACTTCTTTTGTGTTTTCTACAGAAGAAAATGGTGGTAAGGGTGAGTGAATGATTTGTAGTTGTAATTGACAGAATTGTAATTTTTTTGGTAAGTGTATCATGCTGTTAGCTTTAGCAACATGCTAAAAGGATTTTGGAATTAGTAGGGAGTCGCATTTTCAGTGTGCTTCAAGTGAGGTGTGCTGTTTGTGTGACAGAGTTGCAGCCCATGTAGAGCATTACAAATCAGTCACTTACGAGATTCATGCTGCCTTTGAAGGTAGCTGCGTGTGTAGGCAGTAGACAGCAAGGCAGCTCACTAGAGCTTATAAAAAAAGCTGCTCTGTCTCTCAAGACTGCTGTGAAGTGCATCATGGTGTGGTCGGCTTCTATTCATGGCCTGTTATAGGAGGTAATTATGGGGATGCATTTAGATCAGCAAGTGAAGTTGACCTGTCTGTCTACCGTCTTGTCTTTCTTTCTCTTTCCATTTCTGTCTGGTAATTTCATCCTACTGGATCAGCCAAAATGTACCATGATGCTACCATGTTTTTTTTGGACATGTCCCACATTTGTATGTTTTTGTACAATCTTTCTATACCAACAATGTAAATTCCACATCAATATGTATAATTTAATTTCATTATATATATATGGTATCACCATCTGGTACCATCATTCTTCACTATTACAGTAAAAATGGCTATATAAGGCTGAAAAATGCAGCCATGGTGTTTCATCATAGCTGTGGGTTTTTGAGAAATTATTTTTGTGTAACCTGATTGCCCTTCAGACCCTGGCATCCAGACTCTTAAAAGGCCCCTGCCGTCCGTCTGAGTACATCTAGAGCATTTATTAGCAATGGACTTCAGACAAATTACTTCATTTAAAATGTTCTTTTATGTCTAAAGGTCAGTGAAGTCTAAAGCAATGCCACTTTGTGCCAGTCAGATCATTGCCAGCATCCTTCAACGTCTCCCATGGGTGACACACACTCCTCATCTGTTCTCCACTTACACTAAACTGACATCATCCTCTTCTTCTGTCCCCTCCCTGCCTTTGCCCCCTCTGCATGATGGATTCCTCTCCGTTCTTCTGTTCTGGCCAACACATGCAGTATTGACTAAAGTCACTTGCATCACTGAGACATTTAGAAAGACAAATCTCTATGACGGGTCTGTTCTGCTTTTTAAGAACAACATCCCTCAGAGAATGAAGATGCCATGTGCAGCAAAGACCAAATGCTCAACACTCACAGTTTTGGTGTGATACTGTTCTAGACCAAAGCTTTTTAATTCCCAGTCGAATGGACCTAAATGTCCCAGGATGTAAATGAGGCATTTACATCACTTTATGGAAGCAAAATAGATTGCAAATTCTATTTCATGTTGTTTTAAAGGTACTGCCTGTCCAAAGAAAAGCACAGTACCTTCTCTACCTTCCCTGAGGTCCATTTCAGCCCTGCTCCATGTGTGTGTGTAGTTGTTTGACTCTTGACTCTCCATATAGAGCTGTAGGTTTTACAGTGTGTGATCATGTGTTTTGCCAAATCAGGCAGTTTACTCCTCTTCACCCCACCAATGTGTCCTGACAAGACGGATTTAGACTCTTAACCCCCTAAAAACCCAGTTGTACCAGCCAACAATAGATCTCTCACTTCTCTGTGTGTTTATGTGGAAATGTTTGGGTGCATGTGTGTTTTTATTTTTATTTGTGCATCTTTATGCATTTATGCATATTTAAATGTATATATTAAAAGTTAGACAGGACCAGTATTGGGGAATGTTCCATTATAACTTCATATACGTACACTACCAGTTAAAATTTGGAATAAGTAAGATTTTTGAAAGAAGTCTCTTATGCTCACCAAGGCTGCATTTGTTTGTTTATTAAAAACATTTACTATTGTGAAATATTACAATTTAAAATAACTGCTTTCAATTTTAACATACCGTATTGACCCGAATATAAGACTGTTTTTTTTCTTGGAAATACATCTGAAAAAACGTGGTCGTCTTATATTCGGGGTCTAGACTTTGACATGTCAATAATACACCCACAACAATATGTGGTGCCAAATACGCATAAAACGAGTGTGCCATGAAATACGTAATGTAATGCGTGTTGTAAAGATCGCGAGTAAAAACAAAAGAAAAGCTTATAGCTGCATGAGTTGTGACTGTCACGTTAGCCTGATGGGACCAAACTCCCTTTGTGATTTTAAAACGTAAGAATCAGATTTCTTGTGATTTTAAAACGTACCCAGATTTGAAGACTACAGTAAGATTTAGCTTCTACTGTTAATAAGATTTTGGTAGGCTACTATTAGATGGATAGCCTAAATGTCCTAATTCAGATGGGCTACCTGTTTTTTTTTATGATATATCAAAAAGTGTATATTTTTTAAATGTGATTGTTGGTACATTTGACCATTTTTTACCATACTTTCAAAGCAAAAATTTAAATAGGAAAAATATGTTATATGAAAATAATTAAAGACAAAATGTGTTTTAGTGAGAAAAAACAAGATTTGTTTTTTAAAAAGCCTTTTTCCAAAAGGTACATCTGGAAAAAGGGGGGGTCGTCTTATAATCAGGGTCGTCTTATATTCGGGCCAATACGGTATTTTAAAAAATTTAATTTATTCTTGTAATGGCAAAATTTAATTTTCAGCAGTCTTTAGTTCAGTCTTCTCTCTGATTTGGTGCTCAGTTAATAATCGTTCATAGTGTTATCAATGTTGAAAATATATTATCAGTGTTTTATTTCATAATAATAATAATAATGTTTATTAAGAACTAAATCAGAATGATTGCTGAAGGATCATGAGACACTGAAGACTGGAGTAATGGCTACTGAAAATTCAGCTTTGCGTCACAGGAGTAAATTACTTTTTTAAATATATTACAATAGAAAATATTAATTTTAAATTGTAATAATATGTCACAATAATACAGTTTTATTGTGTTTTTCATCAAATAAGTGCAGCACTTCTTTCAAAGACATAAGAAAAAAAATATTCCAAACTTTTGACCTGTAGTGTATCCCAATAAAAATTAAGTTAAGTGCATTAAATATTTTTTATGTAATTACCTAAGCATTTTACTTGTGACACGCTATCCCCCATCACAAGACAGAGCAAAGATCATGATCCCTGTGTCCACGGGACAGCCCTTTGATAAGTGATAAGTCACCCCAATTTAGAATGCCCTACTTGTGTTACGAAAAGGCCTTGGCTGTGGATGTCACAGACCTGCTGCCTGGGAATCTGTCTGTGGCAGCAGAAAATGTGTGGTGTACTTGTTCTGTTGTGTGTTTATGAGTGCTATAGCACCAAAGCAAAACCTCTCACAGCTGAGAGATATGAGATTTGCTGCAGGCAGCACTGGATAAAACCAATAAATGGTGCAGTTATATTAGTTAGGCGACGTTAGTGGTGTTTTTTAGGTCACTGGCACATGTGCGTCGACTGTGTGTGGATCCTAGTTTGAGTCACGTGTTTTTTATATCTGTCTCAATGGCATGATGGTGTTAGATGAGAAGAAATACGTTAAAGCGGTAAAACTCGTTTTCAACATTGATAATAATAAGAAATGTTTCTTAAGCATCAAATCAGAATATTAGAATGACTTCTGAAGGATCATGTGACACTGAAGACTGACATAATTGTTGCTGAAAATTCAGCTTTGCCATCACAGTAATAAATGACTTTTTAAAATATATTTAAAGGGGTCATAGGATGCCCATTTTCCACAAGTTGATATGATTCTTTATGGTCTTAATGAAAAGTAAAAATTTCATAAGTCAAAATTTCAATAAAATGTAAATTTCAATGGGAGTGTAAAAAACACCTTTTTTTTACCCTGTCAAAAACAGCTCTTTTCAGATCAAGCCGTTTTTGTAGCATTTTCCTTTAAATGTTAATGAGCTCTGCTGCCCCCGCCCCTCTCTTCCGAGCTGCTCTCAGAGAGACTGTTTACTTTAGCCGCATTCATCGTGAAACTTGCTAATTAGCACATTATTAGGAAAGGTGATTTGCAAAGATTCATTACAAAATATTGTACTCACTACTTATGTAGATGAGGCTGGATCATGAATGATTCGTGCGAACATAGACACATTTATGTAGATCGGGGGCGCATTCCCTTCATAAACAATGTAATCCACTGCGAGTTCAGCAGCTCAGATTTCAGCAGTAAATGACGACTGCTATGCTCATTATTACATCCAACAACAGAACACCTTAATCGCTTAGGAGTCATTCTTGTCTACATCTGCTCCAGCGGTGAAACAATGGCGAACTGATGACAGCTCACTCAGGGCGGGTCTAAGGTAAGACACCAGTCCAGTCTGCGGAAACGCTACTGTCAATCAAACTATCGTGGGAGTGACCTGTCTGTGTGACATCATCTGAGATCGGCTTGATTTGAGAAAGGGGAAAACATTTAACCAGATTAAAAACAAAACACTGGGTGGATTTTTATCATTTTAGGGTGGTTGTGTACACACACTGCCAACACACATTTCAGTTCAAACAACTTGTAAATGTGCATGTAGCATCCTATGACCCCTTTAAAGAGATTTTTTTTTACTGTAATTAATAATACTGTATTTTTGATTAAATAAATGCAGCCTTGGTGAGCATTAGAGACTTCTTTCAAAGCCATAAAAAATTGTAATGTGAGCAGTGCATTTTAGATCTCTAAGTGAAGCACAGTCAGCGTTTTAGTCCACTCATACCCTTGTGTCATTAAACAGGGTCTGAGAAACTGGTGTAATGGCAGTCTTTAGAAAATGTATATACATAAAGAAAGCAATAACATCACCATAATATTCATGAAGCTGTTTATTTTTTGTATTGTATTGTCTTCTGGCAGAGTCTTTAGGGAACCAGGAATTGAACAGACAAATAAAAGCACATTACAACCATTGTAATTCTCGCATTGGTTAATTTTGCATTGACCTTGGTAATATAATTAATAATACTGTATTTTTGATTAAATAAATGCAGCCTTGGTGAGCATTAGAGACTTCTTTCAAAGCCATAAAAAATTGTAATGTGAGCAGTGCATTTTAGATCTCTAAGTGAAGCACAGTCAACGTTTTAGTCCACTCATACCCTTGTGTCATTAAACAGGGTCTGAGAAACTGGTGTAATGGCAGTCTTTAGAAAATGTATATATATAAAGAAAGCAATAACATCACCATAATATTCATGAAGCAGTTTTTTTTTGTATTGTATTGTCTTCTGGCAGAGTCTTTAGGGAACCAGGGATTGAATAGACAAATAAAAGCACATTACAACCATTGTAATTCTCACATTGGTTAATTTTGCATTGACAGCTAACTTTATTATTATTATTATATTGA
Source organism: Sinocyclocheilus grahami (assembly GCF_001515645.1). Taxonomy (NCBI): domain Eukaryota; kingdom Metazoa; phylum Chordata; class Actinopteri; order Cypriniformes; family Cyprinidae; genus Sinocyclocheilus; species Sinocyclocheilus grahami. Next base: position 1,225,097 of record NW_015505284.1, on the reverse strand, counting down.
TCCGATACATCAACTGATGGTATTCCACGTGTATCTCCAATGCTGGTCTTGTGCAGTGGAAGGTCAAGTTTTTATATAAAGTTATTCTCAGCTCTTCACCTTTGACCACAGAGCCTTATCAGTGCACACAGCCTCATGCAGAGAAACGTGTTGGCCTAAAACTGTAGTGTTTAAACTGATCTCTCTGGTGCAGGCTGTAAGCAGATTTACAATGCTAGAGTCATCTGTAATCTGCTATTGCACCAGCATTGCATGTGGTCTGATAAAACCTCTTTTGCATGCATACTTGTGCAGGTACAAGTCTTCACAATCAAATCTTTCCTACAGCAGTGCAAAACTGTGACTGACAAAATCACCATCAGCATTGTGTAGAAGAAATTAATTCCCCCTGACCGTGTGATATTCTCAGATCATGGCAAACAAGATTCTTCATGCTCTTTTGAACACTGTAAAAAAATTCCGTAAAATTTACAGTAAAAAACCAGCAGCTGTGGTTGCCAGAATTTTTCCGTTAAAAATATGGTAGCAACATTTTAGGTTTTACGGTTTTAACTTAAATTTACAGTTAAATACCGTAATTTCATTAACTGATATAATGTTAATATACCAACATATTGAAGTACTGACATCTGTTTTGTGCCTTTGTAATACACTGATAACCACCAAATGCAAGTGGTGATGAAAGTCACATGATGAACCAAAGCCTATCACAAGCAGCTTTTAAATATTAACATATGCAGAAGGTGCACAGAGTCATTCACACAAACACTAAACACCATCATGGTAACACACATGAAACTGAAATAATGCAATAAACATTAAAGGGGTCCTATTATGCTCTTTTACAAAGTCTTGATTTAGTTTTGGGGGTGTGCTAGAACAGGCTCTCACGCTAGGTTGTTCGAAAAACACATTTTTCACATATTTTACATTATTACAACACCTCTCTCCCCAGTCTGGCATGAACGGCTCGAATAGTTCCTGTATCAAATGAAGGCCCGCCTTCTGAAATACGAAATGTGCTGTGATTGGTTAGCTGGGCCAGTGTGTGTTGTGATTGGCACCACTCGGCGCCTGGTCGGGAAATGTCATGCCCCTTACCATAGCCACCTGCGAGCTTCAGTGTAAATATTGCGTCAAAATCAATTAAATTTGAGCGCGATTTAAACCCGATTGATTGTAACCACTCTAAGTTCGTCTGCCTTGGGAAAGCTAGCGTGTCTCCGACTCGTTGCCTTCTCTAGTGCAGCTCAACCAGGTCTCGTCCCATTTGTCGATATTTGTGATATCACAAATCCCGGGAAATATGCGTTGTAGTCCAAACGAGTCGTTCGTTGTAGTTTTTGAAAAGTGATTTCTGTTAAATAAAATATCTCCTTTTGAAGTGGACTTTGAGCTTTGTATCTTTGCAGATCTTTTTTATGCTCAAACAGCAACATTACAGACTAACTAAAGTTGAAAATGTGAAAACGCATAATAGAACCCCTTTAATTTAACAACATTAGATGTAACATACAACCCTAATGTACAAAACCGATAAGAAAAAACTAAGAAGAAACATCAAATTTGAAATGTAATGCAGGGAAGTCTGGGAATGTCGATTTACGGTTATTCACTGTAAATGATACGTTATTTTTCACTTCCAAAAACAGTATACTACAGTAAAATTACATGTAATGTCCAATACAGTATACTGTATATAGTAAGGGAACTTACCGTTAACCATTTAACAGGTATTTACTGTAGCATTTTTACAGTTTTTTTACCGTTAAATTCAGTCATTTTTAACAGTGAAGAGAATTTGATGTATTATGTAGATGTAGGCTAATGTAACATTCACAACTCAAAGCCTCCCCCCCCCCCCCCCTCACCACACCC
>NW_015505284.1:1219625-1222490 GCF_001515645.1 Sinocyclocheilus grahami | reverse complement strand
TGTGATTGGCACCACTCGGCGCCTGGTCGGGAAATGTCATGCCCCTTACCATAGCCGCCTGCGAGCTTCAGTGTAAATATTGCGTCAAAATCAATTAAATTTGAGCGCGATTTAAACCCGATTGATTGTAACCACTCTAAGTTCGTCTGCCTTGGGAAAGCTAGCGTGTCTCCGACTCGTTGCCTTCTCTAGTGCAGCTCAACCAGGTCTCGTCCCATTTGTCGATATTTGTGATATCACAAATCCCGGGAAATATGCGTTGTAGTCCAAACGAGTCGTTCGTTGTAGTTTTTGAAAAGTGATTTCTGTTAAATAAAATATCTCCTTTTGAAGTGGACTTTGAGCTTTGTATCTTTGCAGATCTTTTTTATGCTCAAACAGCAACATTACAGACTAACTAAAGTTGAAAATGTGAAAACGCATAATAGAACCCCTTTAATTTAACAACATTAGATGTAACATACAACCCTAATGTACAAAACCGATAAGAAAAAAACTAAGAAGAAACATCAAATTTGAAATGTAATGCAGGGAAGTCTGGGAATGTCGATTTACGGTTATTCACTGTAAATGATACGTTATTTTTCACTTCCAAAAACAGTATACTACAGTAAAATTACATGTAATGTCCAATACAGTATACTGTATATAGTAAGGGAACTTACCGTTAACCATTTAACAGGTATTTACTGTAGCATTTTTACAGTTTTTTTACCGTTAAATTCAGTCATTTTTAACAGTGAAGAGAATTTGATGTATTATGTAGATGTAGGCTAATGTAACATTCACAACTCAAAGCCCCCCCCCCCCAGTCCATTCAGAACACGTGTAAAATAAAGGGAAAAATCTTTTAAAAATCTAGTTTAAAATGCATGTGCTGAGTGCTTAGAATTGTAATTGTGTATATCATATATATGATAATATACATTTTTAATGCATTCATATTTTAACCTAAATGTCTCAATTCTATTTTTTTTCTACAAACTACATTTTCTTCATAAAATAATGATATCATAACAATTGTACAAACCTGGCATTTTTTACTTTTGACAAAATGTATAAAAAATTATTAGAACCTTCTAGAAAAAGTGTATTTAACTTACTGATTTCAACTCCATTTAACAAAATTTCTCAGAATTGAGAAATGAATTGAGAATTCTGCCTTTTTCGTGCAATTCTGAGTTTTGTTTACGCAATTCTGGCTTTTCTTCTCAAATTCTGAGTTTATATCTCACAATTCTGACTTATTTCTAATTCAAGTTTATATCTCAAGTTTATTGTCAGAATTGTGAGCTTTTATTTTTTTCACTTATTTATCCCATGGCAGAAACAAGCTTCCATACTAAACAGCTAAAGGTGAAGAGTGACCCAAGTCATAATTAGCCAGAATACAATATAATCACAGGTGGTGGGATCTTTTGACTTGTATCCACCCAGTACACTCTAGCAACTGCATAGCAACACCCTAGCATTGTGGAGACAACTTACACAAAAAAGCTCCACTCCCTGCTGTTTTCTTCTGCGGTTTCTTATTTTTATAGACTGTATATAGCAAATACAACTTAAAAGGTGAAGGAAAAGATTTTAGTCACCTGTAATGGACACATTACACATGTTAGCTAATAATTTCTTTATGACAGAAAGATAGAACTTTATTGTATTCTCATTACAGTCTCTTTCTCTCTCCCTCTTGCTCTCTTGTCAGTCATCAGGATTGCAGTGAGGGGTGATGGGACATGAAATCGTCCTCATAATTACAGAACACTGATCACTCTGATCCCAGCTGCCGTTAAGAGAAATTTCAGTACAGCAGAAAATTCCCAGAAATCTTTTTTCTACTCTGCTGCCGCTGGTTATATAAATGTACAGCTTAACTCTCTCCTGCAGTGCCGGGTTAATCTACAGCAGGAGAAATCAGGCAAGCACCCACAATGCCGCTGATTATGCAGAGAGCGGGAAGAGTTTGCCGTAAATATGGGTCAAGACCGGTGTTTCTGTAAGATATGAAGAGCTGAATCTATCAGCGGTACTGTGTTCTGTGCTCACTTATTAGTGGTGTGCAGTTTGTAGTTGTGTTGGTTTGCCTCTTTCATCTCATGTCGCGGAAAACAGGATTGCTCTTGGCTCTGTTGAAATAAAAAAGAGTTTGAATAAGTACCATGTGGAAATACTGCGGCATTCATAACTCAGAAATTCATCCCCTGTCCAGTCAGACCATTAATTGAAACGGTCAGTTTTGACATCACCATGAATTCATTAACAACCGCCCATATTTACATTCAGAGTGTCTATTTACACAAAGTGCAAATAGCCCACCTTGTTAGCAGAGGCTATTTAGTTTAACTCCGCCCACCAATGTCTGGTTGGGATAGACGACACTACAAAATATGCCAATTAATTAACGTTAGCAATTAGGGCTGCACAGTTATAACACAAATGATAATTGTCGATTATTCCCTTGAAATTGTAATTGTGATTATTAATTACGATTATCCCAGTTTACGTTGAATGATGTTTATAACGTTGTTTGAAGCAACTGCATGCCATATTTTTATATGAAAATAAACAAGCTGAAAACACTCAAAGCGAAAATCTTTTATTGCTTTTCTATAGCATTAAGGCTCAAATGTCAACTGTGCATTGGATTGGTTTCTTCTTTAAATAATAAAAAAGTTAAAATATGAATGGTATTATAATGGTATACTAACACTAAAATTAAAACAATGGAAAAACCCTTAAGATAACCTGTAGAAAGTAAAAACCCATCTTAAGCACATAAGTGGACTTTAAACGATTAATTGCCACTTTGAACGATTACGTAATTGTGGCATCTGTAATTGTAATTGCGATTAGAAATTCGATTAA
>NW_015505284.1:1194698-1218565 GCF_001515645.1 Sinocyclocheilus grahami | reverse complement strand
ATAATTGTCGATTATTCCCTTGAAATTGTAATTGTGATTATTAATTACGATTATCCCAGTTTACGTTGAATGATGTTTATAACGTTGTTTGAAGCAACTGCATGCCATATTTTTATATGAAAATAAACAAGCTGAAAACACTCAAAGAGAAAATCTTTTATTGCTTTTCTGTAGCATTAAGGCTCAAATGTCAACTGTGCATTGGATTGGTTTCTTCTTTAAATAATAAAAAAGTAAAAATATGAATGGTATTATAATGGTATACTAACACTAAAATTAAAACAATGGAAAAACCCTTAAGATAACCTGTAGAAAGTAAAAACCCATCTTAAGCACATAAGTGGACTTTAAACGATTAATTGCCACTTTGAACGATTACGTAATTGTGGCATCTGTAATTGTAATCGCGATTAGAAATTCGATTAATTGTGCAGCCCTATTAGGGCATAAGGTGCATGGCGGTAACTTATGATGCGATCGAAACGAGTTTGAATCCGCTTATTCTTCTCCCTTTTCCCATCACAAATGCGATCGGAAAGGTGTTAATTTTCAATTTGGAAATAAAGTGCCTCACGGGTATTTAATAACAAAGTGTTTCTCAGATAGGGTTAGGGATAGGTGTAGGGAGGGCTTTATTGTCCCAATAAGGTGGCATCCATTTAAAAATTTTAATAAATATGATAATTTACACTAGGGCTGGGCAAAAAAAATCAAATGCGATTTTCATGATTAGTAGTAAATCTCCAGCACGTGCTTTCAAAACGTGCCGATTTTGTGTAGCTCGTAAGTGAACTACGGCTCTGTGTAGTAAATGCCGCTCCATCTGAAAGCACGTGTTGGAGATTTACTACTAATCACCAGAAGCGGCTTTACTGACAAGATGCGCATGAAAATCGCATTCGATTTCTTGCACAGCCCTAATTTACACAGTATGTTATTATTGCATAATGCTTTATAATGTAATACAATACCGAGGTGCAATTATCTGCTATTTTTGCACTAAGTAGCATCTAGCTACTATTTACACTTATTGCAAAGAAAAAACTGCTATTTTTACATAGTGTAAATGAAATCTATTGTTATTTGCACTTAGTGTAAATAGGATATTGCTATAGTTAGAAAATACTGCTATTTTCACTTAGTGTATGAATAAAATGTATTTCTATCTGCACTTTTATAGCCTTCTACCATTTACATTGGAAAAGCGTGCCCATGGTGGCACATCTGCAAAATCATCTCACTTTGCTTCTTGCACATTTCACGACACTTTCAAAGTGAAATGTCCAGTGAGTTATACTAAAAGTTCTTTCAGTTTTATCCAAAACAATTGAATGTGAATCTGGCAACGTTTTATTATTATGGTTGTTGTACGTATCACAACAGTTCAGAAATGAAATATTCAGTGAGTGATGCTAAAAAGTTAATGCTCTATTGCTTTTGAAAATAACGTACCACCTACACTAAACTCTACTCTAAACATAACAGATAGTGTTAACGAAAGCAAACATTAGATAAAAACTCACTTGATAAAGCAAACATGCCGTTTTAGCTTTTTTATTGTATGACTCATTTTTCACAGGACATGCACTCATCAAGTGCAATTCTGCTCCAGGTGAGCTGTCGTGTAAGTATACTTAATCAGTAAAATCATACATATGAAGTGGGTTATGTGTCAGAAATAGTCCAAATTTGTGTGATAAGGAGTAAAAGTTGTTGGTGTTTTGCATTTACATTTATTCATTTTATCCAATGCGACTTAAAATTGAGGAATGCAACAAGTGATTGATCATAAAGAGTTAAATAAACACATGAAGTGCTTGTAATACACACTTTCAGACATTGTTCAGATTAGTACAGGCTAGACAGGGAGGGATTAAGGAAAGAGAAAGCAAAGTTGTTGTTTTTTTTATTATTATTTAAGGATGCAGTCAAATGTTGACGAAAGAGAAAAAGAGAAGTGTGATGAGGGCCCTTTTGGCTCATTGAAGACCAGTCATGCTGCTGCATTCTGAATCATTTGTAGAGGTCTGATTGTGCATGATGGAAGTCCAGCCAGAAGAGCATTGCAGTAGTCCAGCCTAGAAATGAAAAGGGCCTGGATAGGAAGTTGTGCAGCATGCTCTGTTAGAAAGGGCCTGATCTTTCTGATGTTATGCAATGCGAACCTGCATGATCGAGCGGTTTTTGCATTGTGGTCTTTGAAGGTCAGCTGGTTATCAAAGATTACGCCAAGATTTCTGATGGGGTAATTGTTGCTGAACCTAGTTGGATTGTGAAATCACGCTGTAGATTCAGAGTGGCAGGGAAGATGAGAAACTCAGTCTTTGCCAGGTTGAGCTGCAGGGGATGTTCTTTCATCCATGCCGAGATGTCTGCCAAGCAGCCTGAGATCCATGGGTCTGCTGTTGGATCATCTGGTTGAAATGAAAGATAGAGCTGCTTTACTGCCGCTAGTGTTCATTTCAGCTTTTTAACACATGAAAAAGTTTATTTATAGGTATTTTAAAGGTACAGTAAAAGCAGTCATTTAATTCTCAGTGAGAGGGGGGTAAATAGTCATATAAACGAAATGATTACTTTGTTTATTGTAGGGCTGTCAAAATGACTGAAAAACTAAATTTGAATTTTCCACTTAAATATGATCAAAATTCAAATTATATTCGAATTTAAAAGGCATAATTTTAGTTGGGGGGAAAAAACTAAAAACTAACTGAGGCCACAAGAGGGCACATCGAGCAAAATATTATGCACGTTTCTTCAAAGCGTAATAAAATAACACGACGATCTTTGAAAAAAAGTGCATAATGTTTAAAATAATGTTTATAAACCATATATAATTAATAAAGTTGCTTAAACAATTAGGAAAAAAAACAGCACCATGCATGTATGTATAGTTTGAAGGACCGAAAACCAATCACAAAGAGTAGGCTACTTTCTTCATTTAAAAACATGACATACAGTGGGATGGGGTAAAACCGCCATAAAGTCTTGAGACATGTTTTTTTACATGGCTTTCTAAACATGCCGCTCTCTTGTGCGAGACGCGAGTGCAACGCTGATAGATGCCCCGCTAGAAAATGTGATAAATATGCATTCTGTGTGAACGGCTTGGTTTCAGTTTCGCCATAAACAACATCTTCGCCACACTGATGCTCTCATTTTCCGCTATATATTGAATGAACAACGTAGCAGCGCCGCATCTAGTGGGTTCAACTGGATAGGTTAACAAAAGCATTCAAATGCAATGGCACTTACATTGTCGTCGCATCTCGTGCGCAACTGATAAGGCTGCCTGACGGCTGACGCAGATCTAAAATTTGAATGCAACGTTTTTGCATTCGAATGTGGATTTTTTATTTTTTTTATTTGATGAATATTCGAAATTCAACATTTTTTTTGACAGCCCTAGTTTACAGCAAAAATAAGGTAAAAGGTAGCAGTGTGTGACCCCTTTTAAACCTGACGCGGCATTCCTGTGTTGACGTCAAACATAGACAAGATACTGTCTTTCTGTTTGTGTTTGAATATATAGATGGAACATGTTGTCTCGTGCTCATGTGATGTGTGTGTATGCATATGTGAGTGAGTGTCCAGTTGCATTCTCTCATATTTGCACATGTATACATAATCTAGTGCACAAGTGCCTGAAATAGCCGTATTATATAAGAAACACTGGTCTGTCCTAGACCCAACAATCTGGTACACATGCTGCTGCTCACTCAAACTCTGTGGCATGTGAGGGGAAAAATATGCAAATGCTTAAATGCAGCAAGCACACGTGAGAACACCTCCAGGTCACGAATATGTGTGTTTGTGTACGGTAGGACAGGTCTAAAACTGGCTGGATCACTTAATTACTCAGGAGTCACCTATACTCTCTGAGACAGAGAAAAGCTATAGGTTAATTACAACAGTTGGGAATAAGGCCTGAAACATGCTCTTCGCAAATACTTGAACTCAAATGCTTTTATTTCCTATGTTACGTTGTGTTACAGAATCTGTCAGACCACAATTTATAACACTATGTAGAAGTACATTCTCCACTTGTAGCCTTACTGCAAGAGGTGATATAGTGGAAACGGTTGATGTGAATTCTATTTTGACAAGTTGAATGGAAGATGGAATGTCGCAACGCTACTAATAGTCACGCATGTATATCATATATATGTATTGCAGTGGGAAAAAAGTGTTATGTCTATGTAATAACACCAAATGTGTAAATGAGCTGTGTTATTTTGGAAAACGGCTACTTGTGTAATCAAGTAATTTTTTTGTTTGCTTTGTTTTGTTGTAATATTTTTTTTTTGTAATTGTTTTGTTTTATGTTTTGCTTTACAAGTTGTAATTGTTTTTTGTTTGCTTTTTGTTTTATGCTGTAGTGTTTTTTGTTTTGTTTTGTTTGTGGTTTTATGTCGTAATTTATTTGTTTTTTTTTCTCTTTTTTTTTTTAGTTTTGTTTTGTTTTCCAGCCTCAATCTGACAGATTTTTGCTTTTTGTATTATGTTGCAGTGTTTTGGTTTAGTTTTTTACTTTTTTGTTTTGTTTGTGCGGTTTTATGTCGTAATTCATTTGTTTTGTTTCTTTTTTTTTTCCAGTCTCATTAATCTGACTGATTTTAGACCTTTTTTTTTTTTTTGGATTGCATGAGGCAGTTCATAACAAAAAAAAGAAATCTATGGGGTGCTGGTAATTTATTCTTCCTTTGTGCTGTATTTTTCTGCCTCTCGTTTGCTCCTCCTCCCTGTCTGAACCCAGTGTTCTGTCTTTCCTCCCCTGCTGAAACTTTACCTTTAACCTACATGAGGGAAATACTCTGGCTCTGTCTTTCTCTCCCCTTTTTTACTCCTCCCGTTCATCTGGCAGTTTCAACCCCCTTCTTTCTCGCTCTGTTGTCTGCGGTTTCTCCTCATGCAGTTAGCACATGGGAGGAGTTCCCTGTAAGAATGTGTGTACACACACACACACACACACGCATATGGAAATGCATACTGCAGCAGCCAGCCAGTGCAGTAAAAAACAGGCCTGACAAATACACCTCCCACTACACAACCTAAAAAGCCTTGAGATTCTTCAGGCTCTTATAAGATTGTGTTTATGTAATGCTGACGAGCTTATATGTAAACATGGCAGGAATAAACAGGAACAAATATCATTATCTGCTGTCATGGTATTGCCAGCACAGACTCTGTGCAGAGATCTGGCTCTTTGTTTCACAAAGTCACGCGAGATTAACTATCAGCTGTTCGCGGGGGGTGACGCTAGCACTGCACGTGGCTTTTCTCCGCCTTCTGTGCTGCTTTCGTGATTGGCAGGAGCTTGGAAAGTGCTGATTGGGCAGAAGTTTCCTGGCCCCTCCCATTGACTCAGAGCGGTGTTTGTGCTCGAAATGTGGACAACCAAGAGGAGGATGATGTTGTAGGGTACTTAATGACGGCAAACATAATGTCCCTTCCCCTGCTAGAGCTCTACATCTTAGAATCTTGTTTTATTTTGTTTTGTATGTTTTTTGTTTAATACACATTTAATTTAGTATTTCAAAGGTGAGTTGAATTTTAATAGCTGGAAAAGAGAAGTTTCTACTTCTTATCCTACTGTGATTTTAAGGTTTTAGCACTGTCCACAATGCAATGTCTCTGACACCAACTATTTATCGTCATTACTGAATAAAATACCATTACATGCCTCTAACTTTTATTTTTTTGCGTCAAAGAAATCCGAATTTGTAATGAATATGACATTGTAGTGGTGTTCATGCACTCATCTCATGATAAAATCATTCTGACGTGACTTTAGAAGACTTTATCTCAGTCTAACAAGCTCCCTATTTAAGTACCTTTAGCAAAGTCTTATATGGGCTTTTCCTGTAGCTTTTGGTAAACTGTGCTTTTAATTTCATGAACGAATGCCAATATATAGAAGAACATGTTTATTTTTCTTTTTGTGAAAGTAGGAAAGAGAGTATATTCCACAAAAGTGGGTCATATAGCAGTTCTTCACAGTATGTTGTTGTTTTCCTGGTCTAATAGTCCCAACAGCTATTCTGTGTCTCCACCCGTTGGTTTTTCTGGATCGTAATTGGTTTGCATAGCATTATTTTTGCCACAAAGAAACCACAGTTTGTGTATTCACTTTGTGACCACCAGCTGACATGTTCTGGCTAAAAGTATCTCCAGTATGGAACTGGAAAAAAGGTTCATTCATTCAGCCAGACACCATAAGAGCCCTGTTGTGAAATGTGGTTTCCAATCCACTGACAGATTGGAGCAACGAAAAGATTCCTGAAATAGACTTGAATCAGTATTGTTTTGACACAACCCTACCAAAAATTAAGAGCATCAATAGACTATTTCTCTTTGCAGAGATATATTGAGTGTACTCCACCCCATGGATCATTCTGTGTATGCTGTGCCTTTTCAGCCTCATGTTGAAAAAGAAAATTTGGATCAGAACAATTAACACTCCATCAAGAGAATTATATTTAACAACTGGATTTCAACTGCTAGTCTGAGAAATTATATTCATATGTGGCAACCAACAACCAACACATCACCAATGTTTTTTAAATTAGGTAATTAATTTCAGAAACTTTTTTTAGTACTTAAATTACTAATATTTAACACTCTTCTGTCTCTCACTTTTCTTTGGCAAAACGCACTTTGTGTGGAATGCTGTGATATGATTTCATGTCATTTCTGTGGAATAATGTTTTTGTTCACAAACTATGAAAACACACACCTTTAGATGATAGGGAGAGAGAGACAGCTGTGCAGTCAGGGATGGGATACTCTCTGTTGGCCCTGTTGTCCTGGGAGTCTGACGCTATGAGAACAATAGGCCCATTGGCCGACTGTAACGGACCTCAACTGCCATGTAGACACTTTTGTTTGGAGCTCAAAGCTGTGGGTAAACCTACTCTCATGAACCTCAGTTCTATCTGGTTCTCAGCAAACATGGAATAATTACCAACACAACTAATGCTGTGAACTGCTCCGTATGTGTAATATCAAATTATGTGGACTCACCTGCTCCTCAGGTTTTAATTGAGATGATTATGACAGCAAATGCTTTACCTATTACGAGTCCTAATTTGAATTGTCAGCTTTATTTTTCACACGTATCACAATAGTGTTGGTATCAGAATCTGGTGTGTCGCATTTAACACGCGTTTCTACATTCCATTTAAATCCAGACAGCTGGTTTCTTATTAAGCTGTTGATCAGGTATGTTTTACTGCTGGAAAATACGCTGGTGAATGCGTTTGCTTAGCCCAGTTTTCACAGCTGGTAAACAGAGCAAAGATTGTTTGCTATGCATAAACAGTGTTATCTTCTCTGGAACTGTGAAACTGGCTATGTGTTTCTGGATAATGTTTCAGTAACCATTGGTAATAAACCACATGAAATCAAAATTGAAGTTCCGTGGCTTTCTAGTCCATGTTCATTAGCTATCGATACGCTAAGGTGACCAGACGTGCCACTTCCCGAGGAAACGTTCTGTCCAGGATTTCAAAATTGCCTAAAATAGCCAGGTGTTGGCTGTTTGCGCTGCGCGGTTCGATCGTTGTATTACATCAGAGTACTGCAAGATCCAATGCAGAACGTGTTCCCGTGAAGTGACACATCTGGTCACTTTACTGTATGCTAGTGCACTTAGAAAAGTTTCTAAACTTTATAGAAGATATATCATTTTATTCAAAGGGACATATACATTTTTATCCAGTTTTAGAGTAGGTTGGTTTCTCCATTAACTGACTAGCATTAGCAAGTAGTAGAAGTTTTTCCACACTGTGATGTAAACTGCGGACAAACCACTCGGCATGTCCCAACCCAAGGAAAGAAAAACGTTTTAAAGTGTGTCTTATAAGAACCAAAAAGCGATTTTCAACATAATCCAGTAATCCCGATGTGAGAGTTTATAACTCTGAGAGGATATACTACCAGCTATCTGAGTAATATGCTCTGAGGTTTTTGAATGAAAAAATGGCAACATGTCACTAACTCAGTCAATGTCTCACCTCTGTCTTTTTAGAAGCAGCAGAGGAGTTCTTTGAGTATGATGCTGAGGACTTCCTGGTGTTCCTGACACTCCTGATCACAGAAGGACGGACTCCGGAATGTTCCGTAAAGGGGCGGACAGAGGGTGTTCACTGCCCATCTGCCCAGTCTGCTATGCCTGTCCTTACCAAACATGAATGCAGCGACAAAATACCACACGTGGGTTACACCTTTTTTTATTATCCCAAGGAGGGGCATGTAGTTACATTTCACAATTTGTAAGAGTAAAATCCGATGTTAACAAGCAGTAAATTATGTTCTTATGTTGTCATCAACAGCTGTGTGTCTCTGAGAAAACATTATCTTTTCAACTTCTTGTTCTTTGTTAATGAGGACAGACAGGGATTTCTGTTTGGAAACCTGTTTGAAAACAGTCAGAATGTTTGCTCATGACAGAAATTGTACACTTCACCTTTAGGTTAATGACTCGCAGGTTGTTGTGCATTATGTTTGTTATTTTGCATCTTAAAGGAACACTCCACTATTTTTGAAAATAGGCTAATTTTCCAACTCCCCTAGAGTTAAACAGTTGAGTTTTACCGTTTTCGAATCCATTCAGCCGATCTCCGGGTCTGGCGGCAGCACTTTTAGCTGTAGCTTAGCATAGATCATTGAATCTGATTAGACCGTTAGCATCTCGCTCCAAAATGAGCAAAGAGTTTCTATATTTTTCCTATTTAAATCTTGAGCTCTTTCAAGTCTAGACCGACGGAAAATGAAAAGTTGCGATTTTCTAGGCCGATATGGCTAGGAACTATACTCTCATTCCAGCGTAATAATCAAGGAACTCTGCTGCCGTACCATGGGTGCAGCAGGCGCAATGATATTACGTAGCGCCTGAAAATAGGCTAACTTCCGTCAACATAACCAACGTGACCACCTGATTGCACAGGGAGCGTGCTAGGGACAGGTTATGTAGTAAACAACAAAACTTTTTCCCCAATGCAGTGTCGTCAGGCAAGAAGAACAAGGTCAGAGGTCATGTTACTATGGCGCAATCACATCCCCATCATGATTGAGGTGATGCTGCTTCCTGACTGTTGCTATAGCGATGAAGGTCCGACCACAGACTGCACAGACCTAAATGATCCAGCAATAAAGCAAGATGCGCTCTTACTAGAGAGATGGACTTTACAGCCAGTGCCCAGACAGTAAGACTTGCTCTTTACAGTACTTCCAATACACATTCTTTCCCACAGGTCTAGGGAATTTTAACAAAGTTGGTGTTTGTTACAGGAGTGGAGATCGATTTACCGAGGAGAAAACCTTGCTGTTGGCTGTGCGTTCCTACGTGTTTTTCTCGCAGCTCAGCGCGTGGCTCAGTGCCTCTCACGGACTTGTACCTAGAAACATCCTATACAGGTAACATACTCTACATGCAAACACTTTCAAGGGTAGGAAGAAATGATGACATTTATCCTTCAAAAAGGATGCCATCTTTGTAAAGGATAAATGTGAAGCTACATTACATTTAGGTAGGATCCTAGGTAGGGTTCTCACTAGGTGATTCCATGGGATTTGTTAATGAAACGCAAGCAAAAAAATAATGTGTGTAAATAGTGTGTAAAACCTTCCAGAAGATTTTATATGTGCCTTTCAGGAGACTGTAGGAATGTTTAAGAAGAGACAGGAAGTCAGGGGAGTCAAGAGAGAAAAGAAGAAAGACAGAAAGTCATACATTACATACATTGTATCATTCGATTCAGTGCAACAGTTTACATAAGAATGGATTTATTAACAATCCCATTTGCTGTATTTTGCAGAATAAGTGCAGCTGATGAAGAACTGCTATGGAACTTCTCACAAACACCCTCTGAACATGCTTTCCCTGTCCCAAATGTGTCCCATAGTGTCGCTCTCAAAGTGCGGGTTCAGTCTTTGCCTCGCCAGCCCAAATACCCCATACTCAAATGTAGCATTCACTCAGGTATAGCTTCTTTGGGCAAGAGAAACCTGGAGCGTGGAGAGGGTAGGAACCATCCTGGAGAGAATCGCAGTTCCCTCCGTATGCCAGGATCTCCACTCTTCTCCAGGCCTCTACGCCCTTCTCCACCTTCCCACAGCCCTCTTAACACCCGTAAATGCCACCCTCGCCCTCAGTCCCCTCTCCCACCAGGCAAAGCCGTCAAGTGGCTGTACTCTCGGCTGAACGGCGGCGTGGACATCCCCCCTACAGAGGCATACAACTTGTGTACTGATGGGGCGGAGAGCCCGAAGACCTCAAGTGTGGAGTCACCAATTCGTGGTTTTAAATCACTCTCCATTACTGACCCTTTAGTTACCCCCAGCCCATGTCCCAGCTCCATCTCAGGTGAAACCAACCCCCTCATTGGCTCCCTGCTTCAGGAGAGACAGGAAGTCATTGCTCGCATTGCTCAGCGACTGAATTTATGCGACCCTACAGCTCCCCATCTCCCTGATGCTCTCTTCACTTCTCAAGAACCGCCAGGACACAAAACAACCAGGAACTCATCGCAGGATAAGGAGCGCTTGAAGAAATCCAAAGAGCCCCTCTTCCCAGTCCCACAGCCTCAAAACCACAATGGAACCAGTCCAGAAATCCCTGAGAGGAGCCGGTCTTCTCTCTTTGACACCCCCTTGAGCCCTAGAAGCAGAACACGGCTGGACAGAGTCGACCGCGAATCAAAAACGTCCCCAAAACTCTCGACTTGTAGGCGTCTGGTACTCAGTGACCAGTCTGCTGAGGGTTCTCTGATTGCAGATGCAGTTCAGGACATCTCCAGGTTGATTCAGGAGCGACTGCAACATTCCTACAGTCTCCTGAATGGAACCTATAAATTGAAGACCTCTCAAACCGAACAGGTTGAAACAAATCACGGAGTGCAGACAAATGGCTTTGTATCATCAAACCATGAGAAGTCTTCAAGTGCACCCAATGGTGAGGCAAGCACAGATCCTCGTATTTCTCAAGCAACAAAATGTTGCAGATCTCCTGACTCTCATCGCTGTAAGCGGGACTGTTCCCCTAGACCACAAAATGTGGCCGGTTTAAAACTTGAAGACCACAGCGTCACAAAATCACAGCCTTTAACGGCAACTAATAAGCAACAGTATGCCAGAAGAGAGTCCTGGACCTCCTTGAATAGCTACTCTAGCCATGCAAGCTCTCCTCAGGAGAATGGCCTGACCCGAACTGGATACCTCCAGCCCTTCAAGACCCAAGAGGCAAACCGTGAGAAAGGAGCAGAAAAGGATGTCTGGAATGGGTCCTCTTGTCCTGAGAAGGATGAGAACCAGGAGCCCTGGGCTTCTCCCTCGAGCACACCAGCCAACCTTACTTGCAACACCTCCAGTCCTGCCCAGAGCAATCACACTGTGAGTTGATATGTCTCTCTCTTATGCGTTTTTTATGTGTAAATGCACTAAGGTCAAGTGGGTTTATAGGCATAGATTTGTTTCTTGTTATGTTTTAAAACCTTTATTTGAAACCCATTGCTGAATTTCTCCTCTCTGTCTTTGTATTAACAGAGACCCTCCCCATTGAAGTCATGCAGTAACTGGAAAAAACAGAATCGCCACTCCATAGACGGAACTGCAACAAAAGCCTTCCACCCCTGCACAGGCCTACCTCTCCTCTCCAGCCCGGTAAGACTATAGATCTCTCTGTCACTCTCCAACACAGAGATTACAGCACAGCATCTTACTGAAAGGGCCCCAGAGTCTTTGTGTCTGTGACTCATCTACTGAATCACTTCTTGTTTGTCTCAAATGCTGTCCACAGTTTCTAAGCCTCCTAGATGACATGCTAATGAAGTCTTATGGGCCATAGACTTAAAATAAAAACTTCTTTCAACACTTTATTAATACTTTCCATTAATACTCTTAGTAAATTAAGTCATGAGTGTTTTCAAATCATACCGATGGCAGAATGAGTTCTGATTTGTACCGTATGACTCAGGCACTTCTCTGTGTGTGGGAGTTTGGTGCTGTTACTCCAGATGAGTGGTGCTCTTGTTCTCTAGAGATCCACTCAAATGTAATTCTCACTCTTTCTATTGGTTTTCATTAAATGTTGCAAGCAACTAAACTGTTTTGATCAGCATTTTCTGCAAGACATGACCAGTCTAAAAAAAGGTACTATGTACTACTTTTTTTATGTACAAAATTCCTCTCCAGTAAGATTAGTTTAGTTTTGATCTTAAGAAATTAAAAACTTTTTTATCATTTCCCACGGATTTTACAGGTAGTTAATAATTAGGGTTAGAGATAAGGATAGGCATCAACGCATCAATTATTTGCAAGCTGACGTAAAATATAAATGTTTACATTTTTAGAAAATATTTGAGAATATTTGTGGCTTTTAAATCTGTCTTTGATAGATATGGGAACAAATAGATCCTTGGTCTGTTTGTTTGTTTGTTTGTTTTATAGTAGCAACAGTGTTACCATCGGCACACACACACATACACACACACACAGTATTTTCTGTATTACAGGAGCTTTAAGTACTTGCATATACATTTAAAAAACTAAAGAGGCTCAATAAGACAGAGTAAATGAAGAGTTAATACACATTGAAAGAAACTTATATGCAATTGCAAATTGGGTACAGTATGTTGTATCAGTATAGACATTTATATAACGTACAATTGTGCAATTGGTCACAAGCTTGCAAAACAAAGATGTAAATGTGTTCAACTGCTTCCTCCTTTTCCCCTCAGGTTCCTCAAAGAAAAAGCCAGACAGGATATTTTCATTTAGACACGTCTCTGATTCATTGCAGAGGACTGCCATGGGCTGCCAATAAGAGGTATGACTTTCTTTCCTCACTTTATTTTCTGCTGTAGTGCCATTGTTCCATAATTCACTGTGCCATTTTCCTTTACTGAGGCTTTCCTACATACACTGCCATCTGCTGTGCACACATACACTAGAGTTATCCCTAAAGCTCAGCCTACCTAAAATGGCTGACTAAACTTTGTGTGTGTGTGTTTGCAGGGTTTTGAAAAGATCACAAGACTTTGATGAGTCTCAGCATCAGATCATTAGTGCCAGCGCTCCACCCGCCAACCTCAGCCTTTTGGGAAACTTTGAGGTAGATGAACAAATAATTTCACTCACACACAGACACAATTAGTGAACAATCCTTTGTGTCAACACCCTCTTTCTTTATTTGGTCTAATGGTTTTGTTTTTTACCCTGCTCATACATTTACCATATGCCTCAAAAATGTATAAAAATTCCATGTCAGTAATGAATGTTAAAACTAGACTTGTTCATAGACATAGTCGTAATTTCAACTAGATTGGATTAATAGATGGATATATAGATGTTTCTTTGTGTTTATGTGTGCAGGAGTGTGTTCTGAATTATCGTTTGGAGCCATTGGGCACAATCGAGGGTTTCACAGCAGAGGTTGGCGCCAGCGGAACGTTCTGCCCCAGTCACACGACCTTACCTGTTGACGTGTCGTTCTACAGCGTCTCTGATGATAACGCACCTTCCCCCTACATGGTAATGACCCAAGCTGAATTACTTGGATATTTTGTGTACTTGTCGTGGGTATGTTACTATCATTTTTGTCTCCCCTTTCTTCGGTTAGTACGATTGTGTAAATACAGAAACGTAACACCAGTGAAGGAGTCCATAATGTTAGTATCAATTGTTATGTTATTTAAAAGATTCAAACTTTATCTTGATTGAATTCTCCTGCTTCTCTTTAGGGTGTCATAAACTTGGAGTCTCTCGGTAAGAGGGGATATCGAGTACCTCCTTCAGGAACCATTCAAGTGGTAAGCATCAACTTATGTTATAAAACACATAATTAAATGCTTACAAACTGTGTGTCATGGTCATGACACACTTTTTCGAATGAATAATAACTACTCACAAGTATGTGTAATAACCAGACTGCATTGTGAGAACAAAGGAAAATGTCAACCGTTAAAACAGTTTACAGATGTGCCCTCTACTGGTGAACGTGTCAGAATAGAAAGAAAAACGTATCGCTTACTAACCTTTCCAGGGTAGTCCTTTCATAGCCTGTCTAAATCTTTAAAAAAAAAATGAGCAGGCTTTTTCATGGTAATTGACATTATAACACAAAATGTTGTCAGTACCTGTGCTTCCTTTAAAGTCTTTGATTTGCATTCCCTGTTGAAAAAACCAGCATATGCTGGTTAGGTATGTTTTGATTCTGGTTTAAGCTGGTCCTTTGCTGGTTTATGCTGGTCCTTTGCTGGTTTAAACTGGTCCTTTGCTGGTTTAAGCTGGTCCTTTGCCAGCACATGACCAGCATAAACCAGCAAAGGACCAGCATAAACCAGCATCCCAGCGTCAAAAACCAGCATCAAAACATACCTAACCAGCATATGCTGGTTTTTTCAACAGGGAATGCAAATCAAAGACTTTAAAGGAAGCACAGGTACTGACAACATTTTGTGTTATAATGTCAATTACCATGAAAAAGCCTGCTCATTTTTTTTTTAAAGATTTAGACAGGCTATGAAAGGATTGGGAAACTTTGAGGTAGATGAACAAATAATTTCACTCACACACAGACACAATTAGTGAACAATCCTTTGTGTCAACACCCTCTTTCTTTATTTGGTCTAATGGTTTTGTTTTTTACCCTGCTCATACATTTACCATATGCCTCAAAAATGTATAAAAATTCCATGTCAGTAATGAATGTTAAAACTAGACTTGTTCATAGACATAGTCGTAATTTCAACTAGATTGGATTAATAGATGGATATATAGATGTTTCTTTGTGTTTATGTGTGCAGGAGTGTGTTCTGAATTATCGTTTGGAGCCATTGGGCACAATCGAGGGTTTCACAGCAGAGGTTGGCGCCAGCGGAACGTTCTGCCCCAGTCACACGACCTTACCTGTTGACGTGTCGTTCTACAGCGTCTCTGATGATAACGCACCTTCCCCCTACATGGTAATGACCCAAGCTGAATTACTTGGATATTTTGTGTACTTGTCGTGGGTATGTTACTATCATTTTTGTCTCCCCTTTCTTCGGTTAGTACGATTGTGTAAATACAGAAACGTAACACCAGTGAAGGAGTCCATAATGTTAGTATCAATTGTTATGTTATTTAAAAGATTCAAACTTTATCTTGATTGAATTCTCCTGCTTCTCTTTAGGGTGTCATAAACTTGGAGTCTCTCGGTAAGAGGGGATATCGAGTACCTCCTTCAGGAACCATTCAAGTGGTAAGCATCAACTTATGTTATAAAACACATAATTAAATGCTTACAAACTGTGTGTCATGGTCATGACACACTTTTTCGAATGAATAATAACTACTCACAAGTATGTGTAATAACCAGACTGCATTGTGAGAACAAAGGAAAATGTCAACCGTTAAAACAGTTTACAGATGTGCCCTCTACTGGTGAACGTGTCAGAATAGAAAGAAAAACGTATCGCTTACTAACCTTTCCAGGGTAGTCCTTTCATAGCCTGTCTAAATCTTTAAAAAAAAAATGAGCAGGCTTTTTCATGGTAATTGACATTATAACACAAAATGTTGTCAGTACCTGTGCTTCCTTTAAAGTCTTTGATTTGCATTCCCTGTTGAAAAAACCAGCATATGCTGGTTAGGTATGTTTTGATGCTGGTTTAAGCTGGTCCTTTGCTGGTTTATGCTGGTCCTTTGCTGGTTTAAACTGGTCCTTTGCTGGTTTAAGCTGGTCCTTTGCCAGCACATGACCAGCATAAACCAGCAAAGGACCAGCATAAACCAGCATCCCAGCGTCAAAACATACCTAACCAGCATAACCTGACCTAACCTGTTTTTTCAACAGGGTTAGTCATGAATGAATCACTCTGATGCAGTGTTTTTAATGAATGATTTTGGACGATAGTAAAATAAAACTGTTATTTTAATAGAGGTTTTAATGGATTTCCACCCACTCCGATAATTAGCATCTGTTTCTGATGAAATGCTCACTGACTGCAACTTTAAATGAGTTTGAATTCATGCTCGTGTTTTCCATTTTCTGTAGCTTTGATGCTCAGCGGATGTTTTGTCTTCTGTCTCTGTGTGTCAGACCTTATTTAACCCCAATAAGACAGTGGTGAAGATGTTTGTGGTGATGTATGATCTGAGAGAAATGCCCGCCAGCCATCAGACATTCCTGCGGCAGAGAACCTTCTCAGTCCCAGTCAAACGCGAGTTCAATGGACATAACAACAAAAAGCCATCCCAACTGAGTCAAGGACGAAGCCTCCGCTACCTCGTCCATCTGAGGTCGGTACCATGGACGTGAAGCTGACCACCTTAAGTGCTCACTTGAGGATTTTCTTTCTGGAATACAGGGCTGAAATGCTCGTTGTTTGCTGTCAGATGATGCTGTCAAGTGCTTTTGGTCAAGACCACACTTGCTTAACAGGCAGCTTGTGGCCCCGACATGCCTATTCCTGAATATGTATACTCATTTTAATTAGCCCCCAGAAGTTGCCTGATAAGGTGTGTGAAAATGCAGTGCTCTTTTTAAGTCCTTATTAGAGCAAGTCTGTTCATTTCCAGGCAGCTATTTTCTAGTCATGAAAGTACAGCTCTTATCTACTTGAATAAGGAATTAAGTCTCCAAAACTGTTTGTCAGGTTTACTTTTCAGCTAAATTAAGCACTGATAAACAGAAAATTGACCAAAAATCTTTCAAACTTACAAAAACGGAAACATGTGGAAAAACAGTGTACACGCAAGGATAGCTGACCAGATGTGTGTGTGTGTGTGGTGTTCCCTACATTATGAGGACCAAATGTCCCCACAAGTATAGTAATACCAGTAAATTTTGATGTTTTGGGGACATAGTTGTTTTCGTCCGCATGAGTAAACAAGCTTATAAATCATAGAAAAAATTAACTTTTTTTTAAAAATAAAAGAAAAGTTTTGTGTGAGGGGTAGGGTTAGGTTAAGGGGATAGAAAATACAGTTTGTACTGTAGAAAAACCATTATGTCTATGGAATGTCCCCATTAAAAAAAATAGAAACCAGTGTGCGTGTGTGTAGAAAGCTAATGAAAATTCATTGGTGTTCCAGTGTACATGTAAATCTATAAAACCATCAAGCACATGGATGCATTCTATGCAATGGTGTGTGTTGGTTTATATATCCTGGTGGGGACTTAAACCTGACTACACACAGACTCATGGGGACTCGTGTCACGGTGGGGACCTAAATTGTGGTCCCCACGGGTACAAAAGCTTATAAATCATACAGAATTAAGTTTTTTGAAAATCAAAAAATGCAGAAAGTTTCCTGTGAGGGGTAGGGTTGGTGTAGGGCAATAGAATATAGGGTCTGTACAGTAAAAAAAAACGTTACGCCTATGGAGAGTCCCCACAAGGATAGCTGACCAGATGTGTGTGTGTGTGTGGTGTTCCCTACATTATGAGGACCAAATGTCCCCACAAGTATAGTAATACCAGTAAATTTTTATGTTTTGGGGACATAGTTGTTTTCGTCCGCATGAGTAAACAAGCTTATAAATCATAGAAAAAATTAACTTTTTTTAAAAAAGAAAAGAAAAGTTTTGTGTGAGGGGTAGGGTTAGGTCAATAATCCGCCCAATAATCCAGATGCTAGTCCTGCTACTGCTGCTAATCCTGATGCTGCTGCTGATGCTAATGCTACTGATGCTATTACTCCTGCTGCTGTTAGTGCTAATCCTGATGCTCCAAATGATGCTAATGTGTTGAATGCTTTTTTTGCTGCTTCTATAATCCATTGTGCTGCTGCTTTTACTTGGGATGCTGCCAACTTTATTTGATCTTTTACCCATTTTATTGTATTTATTGCCCATTTCAATAGAGTTACTGCTGTTGTTACTACACACGCTCCTACAAACAGTTTCAATGCAACTATTAAATGCTTTATTATTTTTATAACCCATTGTAACTGTGTTTTTGCTATTGCAACTATTGCAGCTCCTGCTATGGCTCCAACTATTGCTGCTCCTGTTAGTGAACGTTCTCCTACCATTGATCGCAACATTGCTGCTGCTATTCCTGCTATGCCTCCTGTTACTCCTGTTACTGCTACTGCTAGTAGTTCTGTTCTTTCTTCTTCTTCCCACAGTGAATGCAAAATGCCTACCGCAGCTGCTGCTCCAGCTGCTGCTCCGACTACTCCTTCACCTACTCCTGACATAAATGCATAAGCTACTACTACAACTGTTACAATTGTTAATGTTAGTGGTAACCGTAGAGTTGCCATTGGTTCTTCTGCTGCGGCTTTCTCTGCCGCTGAAACAGAATAAGAATTTTTACTATTAAATGTCACCACATTATAAACAAATAAAATATACTCACTAGCATGTATATGATATTAATGTTATCCTATTATAGTTTACATTTCTTACCCATGTTGTTTGATTTTAATTTGCCAGGATATGATGGCTCGGGTCTTCTGTAAGGCTGGAAGAACCTCTGACACTTTGATGTCCTGAGATATGGACAATGCAAACACAGACACAGTGTATTAACATTCAGACATCTGTTTCCACATCTCACCATAAGATGATGTGGGAAAGCTTCTTTCTCACCAATGCTTCCTTCACATTTGTCCCACTTACTTCCCTTTACCCATTCTTTCCTTCACCCATTTTTCTCAGAATGATCAGTTGCAAAATACAATGTTCTACATGAATGCATTTGATATTCACAATCATTTGAAATGTCTCAGTGCGACTGGTACAATGGTCTCAATCAATATAAGAAGTGAAGTGCTCACTGTAGAGGGTTTGTCCTTTCCCAGTGTATTTCATGCAAATTACCATCTGTCCCCAAAAGGGGTAAACTCTCTATGTCTAGGCCTTGATCATTGCAAATGCCAGTTGTTAGTTCCTGCCTCCATTTGGAGGATGTTTATCTGACTAATAATAAACTGTCATATTTGATATTATTCTGACCTACTCTGAAATGCTTTTCTGAAGTACATTAAGTGAAGGCATATGTTCCTGCAAATTTTGCAATATTAATCTATTACCGTTTCAGCTAACCTTACAGTTAAAAACCTGAAACCAGAGGCATTGCTACAGGGAAGCAGGTAAATCCCCAGTTTGAGGGGCCCACAAAGGGCTGATAATTTAAACAATCAGAAATATGAAAATCTTTACATTTCTCAAAGTAAACATCTTAAAATAATGTGCGCAGCAACATCTCAGCAACCTCAAGTACAACATTAGTCAACAATAACTAATACTGAAAATGCAGCATTTATTAAGTTTGATGAATGTAAATTTCAATAAATACTAATACATTTACTAAATGTTAACATTAGTCATTAATGCATAATGACCTAACATGAACTAACAATAAACAATCATATTCTACATGCGCTGTACATTGTATAATTACATTTAATCAATGTAATAATGTAAAATCTGACAAACCTGAAGTGAATTTGAATCCCAAAGAGCAAATTAAATGCTTAATATCATACAACAGATTTGTCTTGTGTTCTTGAATCTCCCGACTGATGAAAGAACACTGCACAGTATGCGGTGGTCTTAAATACTTGTATGCAGATCAGTCATCTTTTCAGTAAATCACATGACCTGTAGGAAACTGCAGCTGGATGAAAAGGTTTAAAAGTGCATTGAAGTGAAACTGAAAGTGAAACATCACCAAACGTTTACTACAAAGGGACAGAAATAAAATTTGATTGATTGAGGGTTGTGGGATGAGTAAATATTGCATTATTTTCAATTAAAATAAAATAAAATGTCTTATTTGTTTATTATTAATTATTATTTTAAAAAGTTAAAATAAAAAGATAGATGAGACATGAAGATATGCTTCAAGTACAATGAAGAGATATATAATACATTTGGGTAACACTTTATTTTAAGGTGTCCTTGTTACACGTTACATGTACTTACTATTATTACCTGCAAGTAACCCTAAGCCAAACCCTAATCCTAACCCTAACTATATAGTAAGTACATGTAGTGAATTAATATTACTCAGTACTTAAATGTATATTTACACTGTAACAAGGACACAATAAATACTAATACATTTACTAAATGTTAACATTAGTCATTAATGCATAATGACCTAACATGAACTAACAATAAACAATCATATTCTACATGCGCTGTACATTGTATAATTACATTTAATCAATGTAATAATGTAAAATCTGACAAACCTGAAGTGAATTTGAATCCCAAAGAGCAAATTAAATGCTTAATATCATACAACAGATTTGTCTTGTGTTCTTGAATCTCCCGACTGATGAAAGAACACTGCACAGTATGCGGTGGTCTTAAATACTTGTATGCAGATCAGTCATCTTTTCAGTAAATCACATGACCTGTAGGAAACTGCAGCTGGATGAAAAGGTTTAAAAGTGCATTGAAGTGAAACTGAAAGTGAAACATCACCAAACGTTTACTACAAAGGGCCAGAAATAAAATTTGATTGATTGAGGGTTGTGGGATGAGTAAATATTGCATTATTTTCAATTAAAATAAAATAAAATGTCTTATTTGTTTATTATGAATTATTATTTTAAAAAGTTAAAATAAAAAGATAGATGAGACATGAAGATATGCTTCAAGTACAATGAAGAGATATATAATACATTTGGGTAACACTTTATTTTAAGGTGTCCTTGTTACACGTTACATGTACTTACTATTATTACCTGCAAGTAACCCTAAGCCAAACCCTAATCCTAACCCTAACTATATAGTAAGTACATGTAGTGAATTAATATTACTCAGTACTTAAATGTATATTTACACTGTAACAAGGACACCATAAAATAAAGTGTAACCTACTTTAGTTATTCTATGGGCGGCTATCTACAACAGTAAAAGAACCAAAACCTCAAAAGACATTGAGCAAATAAATATAACAAGCAATAGGATGACAAATGTCAAAATATTTCCATTTTTCCACCTTTATATGTACAGAAATCACACTTTCCTTCTCCCGTTCTCTCTCGCAAACACACACACAGTACAGACAAACACTCATGCACACACATGGAGGCACATACAGAAACTGCGAATTCATCAATAAAATAGTTTAGCAGCTACATGACTACATGACCTTTCTCAGTTGTGAGGTTCTTGAAGCAGTTCAACTTAAAAGATTCGCTGTTAGTAGAGACGCTGCTGCTAACACTGCTGAGAGATGCACAGACGCAGGTATTTACATGTGCTCAATCTCTCTCTCTCTCTATCTCTAATAACTGCATTAGCCTGCATATCAATGGCTCAAGCCTCCGTTATTAGCTCTAAAATTATGTTTTGGAATTATCATTCCATTATTGGATGGGTTGGAGTTTTCAGGATGGAAACATGACAAATGTCTTGAAATAAAATATCTGAACAATATTTTGAGGTGTAGTTGTAACTCCAGGCCTTTAAAATTATTAGAGAAATAATGCACTCCCGAAGTGGTAATGTGACCACGATGCTGGAGCCTATTAATGGAATGGTCTTTCTCCATTTTCAAAAGAATTAAAGGCGTCATATGATGTGTCTTCAAGTTTTTCTATGTCTTTGGAGTGATATGAAAGGCCATGTTTCTGAATGACAGAACCTAGTGATGCCACGTTGACAGAGAAGAGAAGTGGTCTAAAAACTGAGCCCTGAGGCACCCCAGTAGCTAGATGTCGCTGTATATGTACAGGCCTACTCATTGTATATATACAGTATGTATATATATTGCAAGTATGCATCGAGTGTATCATTCGTACCCTTTAATCACCCACAATCCTTTGATCACATTCCAATTCACAAAATCAGAATTGGAGGAAAACGTGAACATGTGTCTCAATTTCCTCCCAAATGAAGCCAAGACAAATTAATCCAAAATATCCCAGATATTTTTTATTGCAAAGAACAAGAACATACAAATAATAACAATGCAAATTATAAACATAAAAACAAACATAGGAGATGAAATAAGATGTTTTTGTTTATGTATGTGAAATTTTGCCATTAAAATAATAATGCTAACAATAAATTCTAGATCTTTATTTCTTGTTTTCATAATACAAGATAACATCCTTTAAAGTAAAACAATAATTAATATTCCTTAATTTCAGTTATGTGAGGTGGAGCTGCAGTATCAAGGTCCCAAACAAACCACCGCAGACGCAATCACAAGCACACAATAATGGCTTGTCAAATTAAAATAAAATAAATTAAAATAAAATAAAATAAATAAATTCACTGATTGAGATGAAGGCCTATTTTGTTTTGCTGTACGCCAAATTAATCACATAACGAACCTTGAAGTAAACCACTGGAAAACCATAAGATGATTGTTATTCAGTGACAGTGTATTTTATTAAAAGAAAGTGAGACACTATAAAGTTTTTTTTTTTAATATAAAGATTGTTTTCCTAAATTAATTTTCAAATATTATTTGTATTATATTATTAATGTTGTGACCGTGGGGGAGAAAAACCTTCATGACACTGCCATGCAGACTTATCAGATCATCTCATTCTATCGTTTAATGCGGAAGAGAACTCTAGCCTAGAACCCTTAAAGGCACAATATGTAAGATTTTTTTATAAAAATATCCAAAAACCACTAGAACATATATTATACGTGTTATACAGTATATTTTGCTGACTTGTGTACTTACATTATCCCAAATGTTTCGAAGAATGTTTAAATCCAGAGAAACAAGCAATTTTAACTAGTGACACAGACCGTGTCCATAGTGTCATTGTGTCGCCTTCAAATAACGTCATAACCCCTCGATTTCCGGTTTTGTTTTGTTTAATAAATCATTAGCTCATCCATGAACATGATTTCTGCCCGAGTCCCGTCGGATTGCATCAGCTGCGGGGATGAAGACGACAAATCCCATGATTCCACACTCAGACACAGCGTCATTAAACTACGCCTTTGTCTATTTGTTTGTTTTGAATATGTGCCCTCTAGCGGCGAAAATTACATATTGTGGCTTTAAAGGGGTCATATGATGCTGCTAAAAAGAACATAATTTTGTGACGTGAGGGGAAGCCCCGGCTTAGCGTGCGCTGAGGCCGGGATAGAGTGAGCTGAAGCCGGGCTAGCGTGAGCGGAAGCCTCGGCTTAGCGTGAGAACGGCGTGCCCGGAGGATCCGACAAATGAGCGGCAACCACATGTGATGGACCCCGGGCTGGATTCCGCTTCGTCCACGGTGAAAGTTGATGTATTCCCTCAGCAACCAGCACAGATCAGTACGTCAGATCGAATCGAAGACACATCGAATAAAAAAAACCTGCTGTAATATCACTGCTAGATCTGATGTTTGCTTCATGTTCTGTCTGGTTAGTGTTTTTGAGTATTGTTAAAGCACTGCTCATCTCCACAGATGTATAAAGGCCTTCTACCATCAAATACCAATATTCTGATCGAATCTTTGAAATGACCAGCTTATTAAATCATTTGATAGATAAATAGACATATATATGGTGAGATGTTATCAATAATAATGCTGCAGTTGGTGTGTGTTTTTTTTTCTAGATTGAGTTGTGATTGTGTCAGCTAGCAGTTAGCACGTGAAGCTAAGTTTACTGTTGAACAGCATTTAATGTTCTACGGCGGTAAAGTTAGTTTGACATTCATTAGACATTCGGGTCTTTTGCCAATTAAACTCTTTGCAGCTTTTATGTTTTGAGCCCAAACTAACTCCGATAGACATCAATATATGCCCTTTATGTTGCACAAGGCTTAAGTTCTAGGAATTAAAAAAAAAAAAATTACCATTTAAATGAATTAAACAATTTAACTACGTGACATTATAATATAAAACCAATACTAAAATGTTCGGGAAAACATACCTGTTATTGCACAAAGCTCCGTTTTTGGAAT
>NW_015505284.1:1191907-1194610 GCF_001515645.1 Sinocyclocheilus grahami | reverse complement strand
TATTTTTCATACGTTTTATATACTGTACCCACTTAAATGAATTAAACTCTGACACCGTTTGAGATAAAGGTATCAAACCATTTATCTCAAACGGTGTCAGAGTTTAATTCATTTAAGTGGGTACAGTATATAAAACTAGGGATGCTCCGATCCGCCTTTTTTGCTTCCGATACCGATTCCGATACCTAGGGTTCAGTATTGGCCGATTCCGATACCTAGGGTTCAGTATTGGCCGATACCGATTCCGATACCTAGGGTATCCAAACATTTAGTGAAAAACAATATTTTGTGGGGAACAAATAAATGTGCTAAATATGGTAAAATGTTACACATTGCTATTTGTATTATTATAAAATCCATTCATTAAAAACATTCATGAATGTATTTATATATAAGTATATACTATAAAGTACCTTTAGGTCAAATGGTGTTGTCGTTTAATGGATTTATATTATTGCATACATTAAAAGTTGTAAAATTATTATAAAAAACATAAAATTGTAATTCCAAAAATGGAGCTTTGTGCAATAACAGGTATGTTTTCCCGAACATTTTAGTATTGGTTTTATATTATAATGTCACGTAGTTAAATTGTTTAATTAATTTAAATGGTTAATTATTTTTTTTTAATTCCTAGAAATTAAGCCTTGTGCAACATAAAGGGCATATATTGATGGCTATCTGAGTTAGTTTGGGCTCAAAACATAAAAGCTGCAAAGAGTTTAATTGGCAAAAAACCCGAATGTCTAATGAATGTCAAACTATCTTTACCGCCGTTAATGTTCTGACCTTAAATGTGTTTTATAACCTCGTCACAGTCTGTGTAACTTACATTGTAGATATTGATTTAATATTTCATATAATAATAATAATATTTAAATGAAATCTATCATTTGACAATTAAGCATATTCACACAAGCTGTGGTTTTGAATATCAACATGGCTTTAATTTGTCATATTCGTATCCATTTTAAAGAAAAAAAACAGTATAACTCCACTTTTAACTCAATACTGCACACATAGTTTCGTACTGTATGCGTACAATCAATCTGATTTATATAAACAGTGAAAAGCATCAGAGTATCAGTGAAAATGGACTAACTATCAGCACTCTCTGAATGCTGCAAGACCAATCAAATTTATGTTATGGAGGAGAGGTTTCATCAAGTTATGAAATTAAATGTTTTTGTTATCCTTAAAGCTGCAGTCCGTAACTTTTTTTTGGTTAAAAATGATCCGAAATCAATATTTGAGCAAGCACATAACCAGCCAGTGTTAAAAACTATCGCCTTACTCTAGTCCGATTCACAACGGTTAGCTTATAATAATGTTTGAGTGGTACGGGTAGGTTTTCGTGGGAAATTCGAGCATGCTGCACCGTCATTATGTCACGTCTATAAACATAAAGAAGTTGTCCCGGCTACTAGGCTATCGCATGTGAGGATCCTGCAGGTGGCGGATCGTTTATAGCCTTTTCTCACAGCTGCTGGAATAATTAAATGTTTCATTTTGATGGCGGATTGTAATCCAGAGAGGATTATGTGTTTATGAAACACATGTGAATGAAATTAAATTATATTGTAGTTTCAAATGTGCATCTGATTACAGATAGCCTGGGATTACACAAGATTTGTATTTTAAAGACAACCAGTTCGAAGGGAGCATAATTTGCTTTTTGGGTTAAAATAATTTCTTAATATGAAATTCAAATAGTATGACAATTCGAGATTAGACTGTACAGAAATTGAAATCTACACGTTAATATTCACTATACTCAGTCATGCAATGCTGATGTTGTTAACATTAACAATTTGAGAATAAAGTATAACAATAATAATAATTTGCACGGTTTGATGTGATATGAGCTAACCGATCTTTAGATCAAATCACCATATAGTGCGATTTATTGTAATGCTTTTTTCCTCAGTTGGTCAGAACAAACGTGGCAGACTTGTTACTAGGCGTGTGAACCTACACTAGTCTCACGGTTCGGTTCGATTACGATTATCATGTCATCGATTCCGTTCAATTCAATATCACTGCATCACAATGCATTGACGATGCACTGCATCCTCAATTTTCAATGTATACAGTTTTGTCAATAAAGTAGGGCTGCAACTAACGAGTATTTTAAAGACAACCAGTTCGAAGGGAGCATAATTTGCTTTTTGGGTTAAAATAATTTCTTAATATGAAATTCAAATAGTATGACAATTCGAGATTAGACTGTACAGAAATTGAAATCTACACGTTAATATTCACTAT
The DNA here is from genome assembly GCF_001515645.1 of Sinocyclocheilus grahami. Lineage (NCBI taxonomy): Eukaryota > Metazoa > Chordata > Actinopteri > Cypriniformes > Cyprinidae > Sinocyclocheilus > Sinocyclocheilus grahami. Next base: position 1,192,345 of record NW_015505284.1, on the reverse strand, counting down.
ACTCAGTCATGCAATGCTGATGTTGTTAACATTAACAATTTGAGAATAAAGTATAACAATAATAATAATTTGCACGGTTTGATGTGATATGAGCTAACCGATCTTTAGATCAAATCACCATATAGTGCGATTTATTGTAATGCTTTTTTCCTCAGTTGGTCAGAACAAACGTGGCAGACTTGTTACTAGGCGTGTGAACCTACACTAGTCTCACGGTTCGGTTCGATTACGATTATCATGTCATCGATTCCGTTCAATTCAATATCACTGCATCACAATGCATTGACGATGCACTGCATCCTCAATTTTCAATGTATACAGTTTTGTCAATAAAGTAGGGCTGCAACTAACGATTATTTTGATCGTTACTTGCAGTCGACACAAATCGTGCGTGTTGCCAATGGAGACAAGACGCTGTGGTGGTGATTAAACGATTAC
>NW_015505284.1:1189980-1191446 GCF_001515645.1 Sinocyclocheilus grahami | reverse complement strand
CCACACCGCAAAACGTGGCATAATGGACTAAGATGATAAAGACCAAACTCAATGCTCTTCATTATTAAAATATAGCCTACATAACTAATATACAGGCAAGCAGGTGAGCCCAGAATAAACGCAACACGCACAGTTTCATTATTTCACAGATATACATTACCAGTTTCCCATTTATTGATTTATTTGTGCCGTTTGACTTCGTTGAATAAACATGAGCACTGTACAAAATCATAACACGAATACTTTTATTTAGCAAGGATGCTTAACATTGATCAAAAGTGATGATAAAGGCATTTATAATGTTACAAAATATTTCTATTTCAGATAAATAGTGTTCATATCGATATCGGAATTATATCGTATCGACCGAAATTAAGAAATATATTGTGATAACAATTTTGGCCATATCGTCCAGCCCTAAATTCAGTGCTTTAATGTGACGCACCCGGCTGAAGTTGGACATGCACTGTGGGCAGACCCGATTAATTGATAATGAGAATCGTTGTCGCTGATTTTCATAATCGATAATAATCGATTTTATCGATTAGTTGTTGCAGCCCTACAATAAATAGAAGCAGTCAGATATATGAACTGTACCTGACGTGGTTTCTCAAGTTAGTGGTATTACCCCCTGCATATTTTATTGTGCGTGACATGATTTCCACACATGTGTGTCTTCTCTAGGTTGTGCTTACCAGGTTGTTCATAAAAGCCGAAATGTGCCCAGATGTCGGCTTTTAAAGTAGTTGGAGCATTTTTAATTACTCGCGCTCGCGTCTCACCTCCCTCCGCCATTAGGCGCGTTCGACTTGAAGCGGCGCTGAGCAGAATGATCAGTTTATGACATCAATCGCGAGAGCATTTCAAAAGCATAAGGATCCGTCTGCTCTCTTATCGCTCTCGCGGTACTTGATGTCATACACTGATCATTCTGCACAGCGGTGCTTCAAGCCGAACGCGCCTAATGTATGCTACTGCGTCAAAGCACGTATGCGACAAAAGACGTCAGAAAAGCGTCAGTACGTTATAATCGGTTATGGTCTATTACTGAACCGATACCGAATCGTCCTCATCTGCATCGTGATGCATCGTAGAAAGGATTAATTTCGACACTCCTACTTGTTACTTACTTGTTCAGTTGACAATATACAGTGAAAATTCTTATTTGGGTCATATATTCCAAGACGTAGGCTAGAATCTGTGATTGCGAAGTACAGTAAATATCCACACTGGTGCTGTGACTGACTGCCACACATACTCCTCAAAACATTAGATTCATCCGCGCTGGAGCCGTACCGGCACACAACCCACGAAAGATAATTCTGCAAACAGCTGCAATAGCAGGTTTTCAAACAGGCTGGTATCTCCTCATAATAAGACCATCTCCTCTTTATTATTTCAGAGTTTTTTGGGAAAGCTTCCTTTGTTAACCCTCTGGGGTCTGAGGGTGTTTTGGGCCCTGGAGA
>NW_015505284.1:1163215-1189535 GCF_001515645.1 Sinocyclocheilus grahami | reverse complement strand
TATATCGTGATATAAATTTTGGCCATATCGTCCAGCCCTAGGTCTATTACTGAACCGATACCGAATCGTCCTCATCTGCATCGTAGAAAGGATTAATTTCGACACTCCTACTTGTTACTTACTTGTTCAGTTGACAATATACAGTGAAAATTCTTATTTGGGTCATATATTCCAAGACGTAGGCTAGAATCGGTGATTGCGAAGTACAGTAAATACCCACACTGGTGCTGTGACTGACTGCCACACATACTCCTCAAAACATTAGATTCATCCGCGCTGGAGCCGTACCGGCACACAACCCACGAAAGATAATTCCGCAAACAGCTGCAATAGCAGGTTTTCAAACAGGCTGGTATTTCCTCATAATAAGACCATCTCCTCTTTATTATTTCAGAGTTTTTTGGGAAAGCTTCCTTTGTTAATCTTTGAGATATTTTCAATTTACCCCCTTGGGGTCGAAGCCCGCACGTGCGGTCTGTCTCGTATTTTCTTGATGACTGCTTTCTTGCTTCTTGATTTTCTTTCATTTTTGATCGTACAGATAAGAATAAGGTATCGTTTTGAACTGCACAGGGTCTACTTTTATTTGTGTTTAGTCGTAATAACAAAACAATGTGCTTTTTTTAAATAAAGAAAATAAACAGGGTGCGCTCTCTGCTGTCTCGGTCTCTGTCACCTCTCTTCACAGAGACGTAAATAAAACAACCTGAATCTCCGCAAATACTCACCTCAAAGACATGAGAAATATATGTACAGAAAGCTTGAAATGTCTCATTTTAAATGAAGTTAGTCACGTCGAAAACAAATATTCTGTGATAAAGTAATCCGTATGAAACCAACGCAATGTCCAATTTTTCCCATCTCAACTCATTATCTCTAATGAGATCATGCCCACAAGCAGCTCGCGCTTTTCAAATTCTAAACATCCACGTGAGACACGCACACATGTACAGTAAATACCCACATCATACGTAAACAAACGTGAAGAGTTCATCCCGGCTACTTTTTGTTTCTGGAAGAAGACGCGCTTGGAGGGATAACTTTACCTCAGAAAAAGAACACAACGCGATGCGTCACACAGCTTGATCCAATGAAGGATATCATTCTGGCATTCTGATGAGTAGCCTAAGATTACTTGCATCTGTTGTTATTGTGACATAACTTATACACATTTTATTAGTTAGACTTTCCCCAAACTAATTCCTGACTACATGTATGAAATCAAGTGAAACATTTTGAAATACATGTAATTTCATTGTCTAAATGTCTCACAATGCCAGGATGTTTGTTTAATCTTTTATAACATATAAAACCACAAGATATAAAAGTAGTACGAGTGTTAACTCTATGAATGTTATTAGAGTCTAGGAATGTTTGGCACAAAGGTGTGTAACTGTTCAAGTCCCAGTGTTCAGATCAGTATGTTCAATTATGTGTCTTTGACCTTCACTGTGTATATTTTTATTATGCTGTGTTGTAAATAAAATACAAATAATAATATTTAAAAAAAAAAACAGCATTATTTTACTCTCCTCACACTCTTTCTTACCTGCCTTAGTCATATTCATATTGCTGGTCCATTATGAGAGGCCCTTTGTCTCTCAGGTGTGAATCACTAAATATTCATGGCCATTGTGTCACTCCCTCGCATATGGGCATATCACAAAACACGTTTTACAAATGTTAAATCAATATATAGTTTTCTATGAACGAGTGAACAGGATAATTTTCACATCATTTTGTAGCAAAAACTAGTCTACCACATCCAGTTCTCAAAAGTTTTGTGAACAAATATGTATGTGTTTTATGGCCTTATTTCAGTGACTGAACCACACATGGTTCACTAACCACACATAAACGTTGTTTTCTCAAAAACACAATCATGTACATACATGCCGCTCTCATATTATTGTAACCCAGTTTGTGCTGATTACAGTGTTATCAGACTTTAGCCATTAATATGTTTTTAAGATACTGAAAAAAACACAAATGTCAGGGCATGTCAAAACTTCTCCAAGGCCCCAAAACACCCTCAGACCCCAAAGGGTTAAATGGTGCCAGTCAAATGTGTGACATTAATTTGTGTGTGTGATGTGTATGCTTTCTCTCAGGAGGAGGAGAATAAGGTCTGTCCAGAGAAACTGGAGGAAGCCAAACTGAAGGCCAAATACCCTCTCTTGGGTAATAAACCCGGAGGATCCGATCTGCTCAGAAAAAGACTGCAGAAGGGGGTGAGATTCATTCACACGCTCTCTTTCTACCACCCATATTGGTAGGGTGAATAACTTTGTTAGAAGAGGAGATACAGATCACGGGGCTTTGGTGGTTTCACACAGGCAGTAGAACATCACAGCATCATGTGAAGAGTGATGAACCACAGATGGCATTAGCATTGCGAGACAACAGACACAAGTTCTGGTCAGTTTGAGAACATTGAACTCGGTCATTGATATACACTAAAGGCTAATTTATACTTCTGCGTCGGACCTACACTGTAGCCTTTACGCCACAGGCTATGGGTCAGTTTTCATTTATACTTCTGCGTCGTTGTCCACGTCGATGTGCAGCACACATGCAGACCGCTAGTGGGTATGTTGCTTGTGTAAGCCGCAGTACCACGGCAAAAGCCGAAGAAGAAGCGGGCAGCAATATCAAATCATTATTTAAAACTATAAAAACGAGACAACAACAGAACAGGAGAAGATGGCATTCTTTCAATCTCCACAAGGACTTATACCACGGCAGATCAACATTGTTTGTCGCGGACAACTAGTGATGTATAATGCTATGTTGTATAATAAATGATATGTAGAATTCAGCGACACCGGTGGCTCTTAGGTGAACTGCAGGCAGCTACTTATTTGCTTGTGCAAACGTAATGTATAAGAGACTGAATGTCATTCAGTGGCCCTTTATGCTCATGTCAAAGTTCATCTTAAACTGACTCCTATAGTTTTTGATATTCTTCATATTCTGTGTGGTGGTCAGTTCACACTGATAGAAATTAATCTTTTCAATAAGTTTAAATTGATTTTTACATTTTACCTTTTATAAAGCCATTTTTTAAAAAGTGTACATTATCTTTTGAGTCAAATTCTTACATTTAATCAGTGAATTAGAATAATAAGACATTTGGGCTGTTACCAAGCAAATGAAATCAGGATCAACAAAATGCATCTTTGCAATGCAGAGGAAACACAGAAGCTGCATCTGAAGTGGCATTTAGATGTGTTTACACACTGTTTAATGCAGGACATGAATGCATTTAACCTGCAGTTATATTAAACAAAACGTTGAATACTGATATTTTAAATTATTTAAATAATAAAATTATACTTTATATGTGAAATTAAAACTGCCAGTAGGTGGCAGCAAGTCACTGTAAATCAGCAGTTCTTAATCCTGGTCCTCGCGACCCCCCGCTCTGCACATTTTGTGTGTTTCTCTTACTGCTTCAGGGGTTTGTTCCATTCGAACGTAAGTGCCCTGCGAAGTGGAAGGGTTGCGAGGACCAGGATTAAGAACCGCTGCTGTAAATACAGTAAGTGAGTCATTGCGATTGAACCAAATCATTCAAACGGTTGATTCATTCAGGAACGAAACACTGTCATGTTGCTCAGAGATGCAAAACAGTGCTGTACCTGTGTTTGAAATTATTTTTGTTGGCAAAATAGAGGGGAAAACCAATATGATGTCTAAAACGCAAGTCTCTTAATTAACTTCTTGTCTGTTGAACTGTACATTTGTAATCATAGTTATTTTTGGAGAAAAACGGCACTCTTCATGTGAAATTGATTAACTATATGAAGTTATATAAATATATACATTTTCTGTCCCCATATCTTGAATTTGTGATCATTCTAAATGTATTTTAATAGACTGAATCATTCAGTGAAAGAACACACTCTAAATGCGTACACGCACTAGTCTAGACTTCACGTAATGCATGCGTGCCCTCTGTGGGTGTGTTTTGAATGGTTTTTACAACATACTCAATAATGTCAAATCGCACCTCATTAAAACAACAATTACGATATCACAGACGATATATATCGCACACCCCTATAGATTCATGTGCCAGCCCAGAATGGAAGAGAGTCTTTCAGGTCTAGGGAGCATACGTAAATGTTACATCCTTGTGATTTTCTCAGCAAAGTCCCAAGTCTGTCAAATGAAAATCAGTCAGGCTTTCATAGAAAACCTAGAAGTCAGGGAAAGTCTTGTTTTTTAAGTTTGGTCTCAAGCTCTTCACACATTGGCAATAAAATAGTAATTAATACATGAACATTCTTACATAGAGCCCCTTTAATATTTTTGTAGAAAGTTTGATACATTTGTATATAGCGTCTTTACTGTCACTTTTGATCGATTTGATATTTCTTTATCTAGTAAAGGTATTAATTTGTACTAAAAAAAGTACATGCCCCAATCTGTTGAATGGTAGTGCAACAATGTTTCCTCAATGTTAAGAAGCAAAAACTGTTTAATATTGATAATAATAAACAAATGTTCAAAAGTAGAAAATAAGCATATTAGAATGACAGGGTTCCCACGCTTCTTGAAAGTACCGGTACTTGAATTTCAGACATATGGATTCAAGGCCTGGAAAGTACTTGAAAACAAACATAGGTCCTTGAAAGTGCTTGAATTAAATTTGAAATAAATTTTGTTTATGCAGGGATTAAAGTTTTCCGTCGCTATGACGGATTTCCGTCAATTGGAAAAAAAATTAGGGGAAAAAAAACATGTAGCGCATTGTTGGGGTTATTGTTGTTTTGCCGGCACACCAAAAATCATTCCCGGCCACGGCTGCAGCTTCTCAGTGACAACATAGTGACGCCGCTCGCATCATTCACAGTCGGGTTATTAGCAGAGAACACAGAGCAGGACTTGAATTTCGACGTGGGATTGCGGCTATTAATAACAACTGTACTCATTCCAGCAGGTTCCACGCTTGTAACGCGATGACAGATGACGGAACGTATCATTTGCACGTGCTTTTGAGTCTTGAGAACTCACTCGCGCGCTCTCATTTTCTGTGCGCCCACAGATCGCGGTAAGGAGAGTGACAGCTTTTAATAATTGTTAAGGGAGTTTGCCAATGTGATATTGATTCAGTACAACAGTTCAGTAAACAAGTACTGCCTGATTTTGCTCTATTTCTTTAACGAAAATAGTTCCAAATATAGTAACAGCTCAAGCCACTTTGCATCTCTAAAAGCAAACTCAGCTGAGTTTCATTCATTCAATGAAAGTGCATTTTTGAACGAATCTAGTGAGTCAGTGATTCATGATTAATCATTCATAAAGACAGTCACTTGCTTCATTCCTGAATGAATCAGCCGTTCGAACGAATCAATTGAATGAATGATTCAGTGATAAAATCAGTGACTTGTCTCCCCCTGCTGGCGGATTTAGTTTCATTTTTAGCGTATCATTTCAGTTATTTAAATCATTTAATATTTCTGTATTCAAAATGTTATATTTAAAACATTAATCTCCACATAAATGTATGAATTTAATTGCACTCATGCCACCTCTGAGCCTCATTAAACGTCTGAAAATGTACCTGCAAGCCACTTTTGTGTTCTTCTGTGCCACCTCTGTACAAATTAATGTTTTAGTAATACTAATTTCATATGATTGGTAACCTGTTTGTCTTATTCTACTTCTTATTATATTGTTTTAAATAGAAATTTTAAAAAGTTTATAAACATACATTTTTAAATTTGACATACATGTAAATGATGCCATTACAAAGGTAAAAAGAAAATACCCCTGTAAGTCACTTTGAGTCAAATGTCACCTCATATTAAGTGTAAATAATGTTTTATTATTTAAGAAGAAGAAAAATGCCTTTAAACTGTGTGTGTGTGAGAGGTATGGCTGTGGAATGGGGTTTGGCTGAGGAAAAATTTTCAGTCAAAATATTTTTTTTTGCGTTAACCCCTGTTTATGGCACTATTTCAAAAATGGTCCTATATGTTCTGTCAAAGACCAAACGAAATGGCACTAATGATTGGGGGTGGAAATGGGGTAGCGCGAAAAAAACTTAGTGTGTGTGTTGTTGATGTGCAGCCTAGAGCCTTGGGGACAATTTTCTTAAGCCCGCTCCCGCTGAATTTCTGACCATTACCGCCCACTCCCGAAACGTGTGTCCCGCTCCCGCAAACATTCTAATATTGTATATTATTTTCGCACATCAGGGAGCAGCTATCAATATGCGGGGTATTGAAATTGCATTTGAATGAGAGTTCGCTGTTCACTTTCACTTTCAATTTCTAGATCATGCTTACTTTGTGTAAAGGGAGCACATCTTACAGTGTGTGCATAATTATTAGGCACGTTGATATTCTGATCATATTTCTTTCCAAGCACATTTTACCAATTCCAAACCACATCAATCTTAATAACTACTATTATTTTAGTATTTAATAATTTAGAAATGATATATAATTGTACATGAAGGCTGGAAATAAAAAACTCCTTATTAAGGTGTGCAGAATTATTAGGCAGGTTTTCTTTTACGGATGATTTGAGCCAAAAAAGAGATTTAACTCCGACTGAGAAGTCAAAAATGATTAAATCCCCATGAGAAATATAAAAAACTAATGCAATACAGAAATTTCAAAGTTAAGGCATGACCATTGGTCAGCAAAATGCTCATTGGGTCAGCGGGGTCAGACAAAAACAGGTGGAGAAGAAAAAAGCATGTTAACTTCAAAAAGATTAATAATTAATGTGAAGAATTAAGTGTGAAACCATCAGGAACCTTTTAGTCTCCAGTGCCACTATTTTCCAGAACTGCAACCTTTTCAGGATAGGAGATGGACTAAAAATGAACTCCCAAAACTTACTGCAACATGGAGCTAAGGAGAAAATGTAGAACTTGAAAAATTGGAAAAACAGCTTTGTGAAAAGCGTTTACAGTTTAAAAGCAAATAGAAATTCCTATTCTTTTATTTATTTTCTTTATATTTTTTATGCAGATTTGCACATGTACAAGGTTTAAAATGCTCATGAAATATTTTCAAAAAATATTGACGTTTTGAGCAGCTGCATTCCTCTAGGTCAAAGATGAAAAATGGGATTTACAATAAAAAGCAATTTACAAAATTATTTTGACCTTGAGTTTATTTATTAATGAGTAACGTATCTTCTGAGTGAATGTGCACATTTTTTATGTTTTATGGTTTTACCATGTTATTACAATATTTATCCACTTTTTACTAATTTAAAAATTGAGAAATTCTTTCAAATTTAAATCTTGTACAAGAACTACAGCAAAAATCAGTTTGATGCATATTTTATCAATATTTTAGAAATTGAATTTTATTTATCACCAGTACTGACTTCAATGGATTTCATTAAATTCCTTTGAAAACAACTGCTCAAAACGGTCTAAATTTATGAAACCTACACATTCAAAACATTATTACTCTGAAATGTTATTGTAAATGTTAAGTGCAAGTGAAATGTTAAGTACTGTAAGGTCTTTCATGACACTACATATTCTGGGGTGTGAATTTGATAGGTGCTTGATATTAAATAAATGGTGCTTTAAAAAGTCCTTTTAAAGTCCTTGAATCTGGTGTTCATGAAAGAGTGGGAACCCTGGAATGACTTTTGTAGGGTCATGTGTCATGTGTGGAGTAATGGCTGCTAAAAATTCAGCTTTGCCATCCCAGGAGTAAATTATATTTTAAATTATATTACTGTAGTCAACATTTGAAGTGGATCAAAAAGTGTATCAAAGTTGTCCTAAGACAAGAATGCATTTTGGTTTTAGGACAACTTTGATGAAAGGTTTTGATCCACTTCAAATGTTGACTAGTGTAAAATAGAAAAGTTAGGAATGTCACTAATGATTATTTTGCCAATCGAGTAATCGGATAATTGTTTGTGGTAATAAAAATAGACCTAAGCAAACAATGTACTTTAAAATGACTTAAATACACATATAATAGCAATGAGGCAATAATAATTGGTTCAAATAAAATTTCAAAGCAAATAATCATATGGTTTTATTGAACAAAACTGTTAAAATACATGATATAATAAAATAAGATAATTATAAGTTATGTACTTAATGTATTATATCAAGTGCCTGCAAATAGCTGTTTTTTTTTTTTTTTGCGTAACTTGTCAGTGAACTACGGCTATGTGTACTAAATTCTGCTCCATCTGAAAGCACGTGATGATGATTTCCTGCTGATTACAGAACGGCATTACTATCAAAATGCGCATGACAATCGCATTTGATTAATCGTGCAGCCCTATGTGAAAGCCCTAAATATTTCACAGTATTACTGTTTTTACTTTGTTTTTGATCAGATAAATGCAGCCTTGGTGAGCATAAGAGACTTGTTTTAAACACATAAAAAAAAAAGTTTAATTATTCCAAAGATTTGACTGGTAGTGTTGCAGTTAAAAATGGTGCCTGCCTTGTTGCTCGTGAAAGTACGACGCGTATTAAGAAATGATTTAATATTATATATTTGTATTTGCTATTTCATGTTATTTAATATTTGGCAGTGTTGTTTTTGTTGAACATTTTTTCATTCCCATTCAGTGGCTCAAATATTTTCATGTACATCAATAGTCTAACAACATGTTTGCTTTGGAACAGAATCAACACATTTACTGTGCCATAATTTACTCATGCCAACAAGTTCTCCTGAACTGCTTACTTTCCCAGCCAAAGTACTTTGACTCGGGCGACTACAACATGGCGAAGGCCAAGATCAAGAACAAGCAGCTTCCAGCAGCGCAGACAGAGAAGACCGAGATCACCGGAGACCACATCCCCACTCCTCAGGACCTGCCACAGAGGAAACCCTCTCTGGTTGCCAGCAAACTGGCTGGCTGAGACCTGCTGCTGTCCTTCACTCCACGCTCCCACTTCCTGTCTCTTCCTCCATTTATCTCTGATCCTGCATTCCTGCCCTCATCCTCTATGGTTTCCTGTCCTCTGAAAATACACTGAATATTCAAGGGTTGCAGAGTTGTACTGCCGCACTGTGAGATGGGTTGGGCCGTGGCTCCAAAGGGGGTGAAGTTCTCAAAGGTCTTCTGATATTTTTAATGTGTCGTAGTATGTAGTTGAAAGTGTACATATTTGCTAGTGAGTAAGGGCAAACAGCATTTTAGGAGATGTTTTGCATTTTAATTGTAACCATTCCTGAATTACCCACTGCTTAGAGGACTAGGTCACCCAAAAATGAAAATTCTGTCATTTTACTCATTGCGTATGACTTTATTTCCTCCATTGAACGTAAAAGGAGAAGTTTAGTGGAATGTCAAAGCTGTTTTGTTTTTCTTCAAAGAAAGAAAGTCTATAAAGGGAAATTGATGTAGAGCTTCAGTAATTACAAAACAACTGTACTGTAAGTTGTCCGCACAGCTTCTATCCATAGTTATATGGATAATAGGTGTATTATAAAAGTTGCCTAATAATAGTTTTACTTTGGTGCAAAGATGTTGTACAATGCCAAGATGGCCAATCAAATCAGAGTAGGCATTAATGTTACTGTTTACAGAAGCCGAGTGTGAATTCCAGCATTATTTAGTTTTAATGGACAAAAAGTGAGATGTAACTAGGTCAACACTTGATATTTGACAACTGTGTATCTTGAGTCTTCTGAAGCCATATTGTAACTTTGTGTTTTTGTTTTGAAGTGTCATTAGTACTTGCACTCAATTCAAAACATTCAAATGACACATTAAAATCAGAGTAATTGCACAACCAGTTGCGTTTGACGCAGATGCAAAAGCACCATAACATGTATGTTTGAATGTGCATAAGCGTAAATGAGATTTGAGAGAATTTTTTGCAAATTACAACTTAAGTTATCACATGGCTTCAGAAGACTGAGATCTAAAGAAAGTCATGTGCGGCTGGAATGACACGAGTAAAGAGTCAATTGTGCCAGAATTTTCTTTTCGTGGTGAGCTTCTCCATTAATCATGGAGTTAAGTGCTTGAATCGATAACGAAATTGAAAGTAATCTCTAATAATGTGGTTGATCTGCACCCTGTTTCTTTCATGAGAACGCTCGTTTCTTTTTGTCATGTTTCAGCTTTAAGTGGAGGACACTTGGTTAGTCATGTTTGATAGCATGAAATGCAGATCTCTGAGGCTGCTGTCATCTTGCCTTGTACCATAGAGCTTAAAGCCTTATAAAGATGTAGTGCCAATGCACAGATTGGCAATATCACATGTTCCTTTCATACGTCATTTGTGTCTGGTTGTAGACTCCAGGCAGTGAGGATGCTTCTCCACCCTCTGGTGTATAATAAACTCCATGAGATCTTCTGTACATTGTCTTCTATGCAGAGGAGAGAGACAGTTGCCTGTCGGCTTCTCACACCACATCGTCGCACTACAGTAAACTGTCCACGGTTTGCATGAGCATAAACTGTGGCCGCTTTTGAGCCATTTTGACTTGTAAATAAAATAGTTTTGCAAATCTTCTGTGCTTTTGTGTCTATTTTGTATAAGTGACTATCTATTTTTCTTGCTTTTCCATTTCTAAAATTCCAAACAAATAAGTGCATATTCAAGCAACACTATAATAGGGTCCCATTAGTAGTGCATTAACTAAAGTAAACTTAAGCAATGTATTTGTTAGTGATAGATAATATAAATGTTGCTATTCATGTTAGCTCAGGTCCATTAAATAATATTAAGAGATCCAACTTTTAATGTTGACGTCTTGGATGACAAATGTTGAAATAACTTTAAAGGTGGGGTAAGCGATTTTTCAAAAACGCTTTAGAAAACTGATTCGGGCCGACTAGCAAAACAAACTTGTAGCCAATCAGCAGTAAGGGGCGTGTCTACTCATGATATGGAGGAGAGAGTGTTCAGTGCACAGGATGGACATTAGCAAGCCAAGCGATAAAAAGATAGAGATGGCGGATAAAAAAAACATCTGTGGAACAAAAGAAGGCTTAAGACAATAAGGCAAGAAGTAGAACCTGTGTAAATATCGGATCAGCTTTCCAGCGCTGGAGAGAACTCAAGGAGCGGAAGGCCTGCGATCGGACGCCGAGGTTGCTTTGTTTCTTCTCGATAGGTGAGTAACACCGTGTCTGCTCCGCAACAGCTAAAGTCTGTCTAGTACACTGGACGTGACAAAGCGACCGTTGAAAATCATTTGAAATTTGTGTCAATACGTCATGAATAGAATGCAGCAGCAGTTTTCTGTCGGGGATTTCCAGTGTAGACCATATATATGCATATACAGTGGTGTGAAAAAGTGTTGGCCCCCTTCCTGATTTCTTATTTTTTTGCATGTTTGTCACACTTTAATGTTTCAGAGGGCATCACTGATTATAATGAGTTATATAGTATTTTGTCGTGCCACACCACTCGTGTCCGGTGTAGACACGGTGTAACATTGGTTTTGTTTTGTTTCACAGAACTAATCGTTGCCTGGGTTGTGTATGTAGCCTATGTGTGGGACAGAGCTAGCAAAATAGGGGCGAGACCCTTTTGGGGTAGGGGCGTGTTTGTTTTGGTGATTTCAAATGTCAACATTGACTACCAGAAATCGCTTACCCCACCTTTAAGGTTAATAAATGATGTAGGAATATTTTTTATTGTTAATATTAACTGAAGTAGGTAACTAATGGTAGCAAATGGAACCTTATTGTAGAGTGTTGCCACAAATACTGTATATAATTCAGTCTTGCCTTTTTTAGTTAACAAATATGCAGGAAACTTTAAAGCAGCACTATGTAACTTTTTCTGTGTTCAAAATTTGCTAAATGTATATAATGAGCGAGTACATCATGAATTTATTTTCCAAACCGCGTTTTTGTCTTATTCCGAATCACTACGGTACACTTATAATAAGTACTTATATTTGGACTATTGTAGCCTGGTCGGGTCGTCACCGCTGCGGAGTAACACATTCCCTGCGTGAATCGCCATAGACATAAACTTAGAGAAGTAGCTCCGGTTGGAATGTTCTTCCGCGGGATGTGTGCAGGTTCTGTTTATTAACCGCCAAAACGCCAAAAGTTACATAGTGCTGCTTTAATCTGCCCAAGTCTGAGTCAAGACAATGGCCACATCAAATTTGTAGTGCAGACCATTGTGCTGTATTTAATTTAATATGTGTTGGTGGGCTTTGAGGAGATGCGTCCTCTAAATAGAAACAAATAAATAGCTCAGTGTAGTGGGTGGAAATGAAGAAACTCTTCTTTAGATCTGAGAGTGGAGCAATGTGAGGTATTTGACAGCATAACAGAGCAGGCATGGTGGGTCAGGGAAGAGGTAAACATTCCAGTAGGAGTGGAGAAAAAATAATCAGGCCACTGGCAGCAGCATAAGCCAGCAACAGTGTCCTTAAAGGGATAGTTCACCCAAAAATGAAAATTCTGTCATCATGTACTCACCCTCATGTCGTTCCAAACCTGTATGAGTTGCTTTCTTATGTCGAACATAACAGAAGATATTTTGAAGATTGCTGGTAATCAAACAGTTGGTGGTTGCCATTGATTTCCATAGTATTTTTTTTCTTACTATGGAAGTCAATGGCAACCACCAACTGTTTGATTACCAGCAATCTTCAAAATATCTTATTTTATGTTCGACATAAAGCAACTCATACGGGTTTGGAACGACATGAGGGTGAGTACATGATGACAGAATTTTCATTTTTGGGTGAACTATCCCTTTAATTGAATTCTAGCAGATAGCACATAACACACTGCCAGCCAGTGTGAGGATCTGAGCAAAGGCATGTCCGAGATTTTGAACAAGTTTGAGAAAATACACAAGAAAATGTGGCTTTAAAGATCTGGGCTGACAACACAAAATCTTATCAGAGAGTGTTTCATAAGCTACCGCTATTGTGTCTGATAAGAATAATGAGAAATGCACCAGCAGGGCAGAGTGGACACTAATAATACACTGTTGTTTGGGATATTTTTTTCTTCCAAGGCTGCCATTATTAAAAAAACACAGTAAAACAAATATAACAATTTTAAATGACTGCTTTCTATTTTAAAAATATTTGCATTTGAAAATATATTAAAATGGAAAACAGTTGTTTTATTTAAACGGTTATTAACAGTTCAATTCAAAACATTCAAATGATGCATAGCAATCAGTCATGAGAAATGCAGCAGCCATGAAAAACATAAGCATGAATGAGATTTGAGGGCGTTTTATAGCAAATTACAACTTAATTTATTAGGCTACATGGCCAAGACCGAATAGAAGAGCCAAAGAAAGTCATTTGCGGTTGGAATGACATAAAGGTGAGTAAATTGTACCAGAACTCTCTGGGTGAACTATTCTAATAATTATATATAGTTATTATCTCTATTAATGCGGTTGATTTGCACCTTTTTTTTTTTTGGTCATGTTTCTCAAGTAATGCAAAAATAAAATAAAAGTTCAATTAGAATTTGAATAATGTATTATTAAAATTTAAAATAGCAGGTATAAATGCCGTATCATTTAAGAGTAAATTAAAATGTAATAGTGGTAAATAATAGTAAAGTGAGCATGCTTGTGACGTATATTATATTTTGTTATTGTTCATCAGTGTTGGGGAAAGTTACTTTTAAAAGTAACGCATTACAATATTGCGTTACTCCATAAAAAAGTAACTAATTACGGTACTTAGTTACTTTTTATGGAAAGTAATGCGTTACGTTATTTTTGCGTTACTTTTTAAAATCTGGACAGGGCTTGCTTGTTTGATTTTAAAATAAAAAAGTTCTATTTTTGGCAAATATAAAAGCCCTTTCACACCAAAAGGGAAATGAATAAGCCTCAGGCTGAAGGGAAAGTACAGTAGAATGCAAAAGAAGACATTTCAACACACTTCAGCAATAAAAATAACACACAAATGTTTGTCTAGAGTCATTTGTGCTTATTAGTACGGTTGAACTGGATCATCGAAGGTCAGAAGCAAAGACATTGCTTAATAGAATGGGATTAAATACATAAAGCATATTTGTGTTGTTTAACATTTAATTATTGCAGGTTTGCGTCATATTCTGAGTTGCATTATTTGTATTCATTTTGAGGAATACTGAATCGGAGTTGTTGTTTTTTGTGAGTGAGATGAATTAATGCATATTCATATTTATTTTAGAACTACAATAACATCTGATTTCTCTCAACATGGGGACAAGAGAGCTGTCAATCAATAAATTGGGAAAAAAAGTAACTTGCGTTACTTATTTGAAAAAGTAACTCGGATATTCTCTTGTAAATGAAAAAGTAATGCGTTACTTTACTAGTTACTTGAAAAAAGTAATCTGATTACGTAACTCGCGTTACTTGTAACACTGTAACACCCCAACAACTGTTGTTCATAGATAGATTGATATTGATAGATGGAGAAAACTGGTGGGATGCCAGTGTGTGGTGGTCCAGTGTTGTCCGCCAGAGCGCACTCTTGTGTCATTTTTTTTCTCGGTCATGGCAACCGCGTTTTCATTGACTCATTCTCTGCATAGATCGCACCCAGAGCGAACAGAGACACGCCAAAACACGACTACATTCATGAGGAATGAGCCGGTGCCTTTGGATTCATGACATCCTTCTAAAGGCTTTTGACTGAGTGAGATCTACAGGAAAGCTTTGAGTGTTCGGGACTGATCGGATGTTCAGCTGACTGTGATTGCAGGAACATTGTGCCACCATCATCATGGCTGCGTCTGAATTATATACAAAGGTAAACATACTCAGCATCTCATAGTGTGAACATCAAATGCGAATGTCAATGCAATGCCGATGTGTTAACGCAATGTCAGTGCGTGCATGCGTGTGAAAGTGGGATTATTGTTGATTCTTATGCATTGCTGGGAGGCATAGGGCATATTTTGTGTTTATTGCCTTCTGATTATTTGAATGAAGCAATTCATCACGCATGCCTTATGCCGATGAACAACCTATTGTTTAATTTTATAAGAGGATATGTTTTATACTGCAGTCATATGTTGTGTTTTAGAGTTTTTCTTTTGTCTGCATTGCCACACGGTTTGTCCTTTAAATTGACAACCTTGGATTGCAACGTCTTGCAGCATAAAAACACAGCATTTATATAAATGCAATGAAATGTGCATGAAACCACCTGCATTGCTTGTTATTTTTATTGAAGGTGATGCATGCAAAGATGTTATGGACAGTATTAGGTAGACTGTTGATAAGCAGATACCTTCAGCACCCTTGGGAACAACAAAGATTCGTAGTATTGGACATGCAAGCAGAGGTTTTCAAAGGCCTGGGATGTATTGATATGGGTCACAGTTGTAGTTGATGGCTGACCGCAGAGAGCCAGTGGGACGCGGCGGTGCTGATGCGACCATCTCTGGTGCTGATGCGAGCATCTCTAACATCATCCACGCATCTTCCAGCATAGTCCCCTGCTGTGGCCTGTAGGCCGGTCCGCACACATCAAGGCGTAAGGCGTGTCTCCTTGGGGAAAAAAATCTGGAATATTGTTGCGTAGCAGCCGAAACATGACATCATCACATATGTAGTCATAATGATGTCTCAGATGACGAATGGTTCGATGCTTTTACTGAAAAGGGAGAGAGAGAAGGGGGGAGGCCCACCCATCCCCCATGATGCAGCTGTCTTATTGTAAATGCACTGACGGATCCTTTTGAGAGCTGCTAGAGCACGGCACATTTATTTTGATTCAAGCTTACATGTACAGCAAGCTTGACAAGGGTTATTTTTAAAAATACGTTTGCAATTTAATGTGGGCAGCATGGTTTTGTTTAGTAGTCAGCATATATGCAATAGCCTGTTTATTTCCAGGCAAGTTGTGTATCTGATTAAAGGGATAGTTCACCCAAAAATGAACGTTTTGAATCATTTGCTCACCTTCGTGTTGTTCCAAACCCATAAAACGTAGAAGAGCCAAAAAAGGTCATAAAGGCATCGTAAAATGAATCCATGTGAATCGACTGGTTTAATGTCTTATGGTGACTGACAAGATATGATCACTTTATATGATGAATAGATTTAATTTAGCCTTTTGTTTATATCTAAATAAAGATAGCATGTCACTTTTGATAAACCCAGAAGCTCAAATATGCATGTGTGCTAAACAAGAACCAATGAGGTATAGCCTTTATTAAGTAAAGCCAATTGTATCTCTTCACAGGACTTTGATTCAACTGTTGAATTCATATGGATTCATTTCACAATGTCTTTATGACCTCTTTGGATCTTCTATGTTTGGTAACCTGGACCTTCAAAGGAGGGACAGAAACCTCTCAGGTTTCAGTAAAAATATTATTATTATTTTATGCTACCTTCACACTGATTTGACTTTATTAATATTATCTTACATGTTCCGCAGAAGAAACAAAGCGTTTGAAACAACATGAGGGTGAGAAAATTGACAGAAATTTCATTTTTTGGATGAACTGTTTCTTTGATGCTTGTAGTGCTTCTCTTGGTTATTGTGATGCATTAGACAAAGTATTATTATAGTGATATTAACTGCTATGATGTCATGCAGTCAGTCTGCAGTCAGCATGAGATTTTCCTATCCTCTCTCAAAGGTCACTAAATCCAAGAAGTCATATTCACAATTTCCTCGGGTTTGCAGGCAACCCTGAGAACACGCGGGTCTTTGTGTGTGCTCATGTTCTCTGGATAAAACTCACATTGATGCAGGGAATGGCCTGGAATTCTGCCACAGGCTGCTGCTTACAGATCTCATGGAACCAACTTTTTGCAGAATCACCAGATCCTTATAACAGAGGATGAAATCGCACTCTCACACGCACAAAGCTGTGCTAAAAGACTCTGATCTTTGTGTAAAAAGAATAATATTAAGATGATCCTTTTTATTATTTAATTTCTTTCAATTAGGTCAATTTATAATGATGCGCACACACACAAGCTGTAGGTTTTCTGTCAGATCCAATATACTTGGTACACATTGGACAAAAATACATGTCAACTGCTTTTTTTTTCAGAAGAGTTTGCAGAGCTGTAGGTGCTACACAAAGCCAGAAACAGTGCAAGGTTTTACCAAACACATTTTAATTTTTTTACCACATTTGACTTTTTTTGATATTTTGAAATAATTGGTCAAATAATAGGTAAAAATCTCCTGATTTGTCCTTATTACCTCATCATGACTTTGAACAGCCAATAGGTGTCTTTGACGTATAAATGTGGTTGGCCAGGTATTCATGTAAACTTCTCAGCATCCAGAGGACTGCTGAGCGTGTGAGTCAATGACATGTTAGTTTATACAAAAATACATTAAGAAGTAAATGCATTACAATTAGAGGTCGACCGATAGTGGATTTTGCCGATACCGATAGCTAGGTTGGACCACACTGGCCGATACCGATTAATTAACCGATAGTTTTAAAATTGATACTGAACAAAAACTAAAATAGTGCTTTATTAACAAAAACAGTACTTAACCATACTAGTAGTAAAATAAATAAATAATAGTAATAGTAAATGTTGAAATTAACACACTCTAACAAGGAACAATACTTACACAGCTTTCATTAATCTTAATGCTACAAATTGACTCTTATTTTAAAGTGTTGCCATTTAATTTCAACTGTCATGCTTAAAGATGCACATCTTTAAATATATACACAAAGGCTATAGCATTAAAATTATATGCATATGGATATTGTATGTATACTCTCACACTTTAACTGCTTCTATTCTTGAACACTTGATGATTATCTAATCAAAATAAAAGTGCAGAGCTGAGTCTAGGAGAACTCACCGGTATCACACACACTCCGGACGCGTCGCGTTCAACTCGAGCAGCGGTCTAAAACAGTTGCAAGTCTTGCAACGTACACAAGTTTACTTCAAGAACGAACAATTTCGCATGGATGAGTTTGAAGTTCGGTGTTTAAAAAACGGAGCAAACGGAAAGAGAAAGCGCGACCTATATTATAGCTCTATAAATGAAGCACACAGACCTTATTAGAGCCACAGAAAGACAAATGTTTTGCTGAAAATGCACAATACACAATTCATTATGTACATTAACAATGATTTGGGACCAATATAATGTAATTTAAAGGAAAACTATGTGAATGGCGCTCTTTGGCGAGGCAGGATTTTCTGTCGGCTGCATTTAAATCCACGTCTGAAGTTTCCCGCTCTGTTCAGCGTGCAGTATCATGTATCTAAACAAATAGCACGTGCTGTCAGTGATTTCAACCACTAGAGGCCGCTCTCGCACTGTGTAATGACAGCAGACCCTTCTCAGCCGCTCCAGCAATGGACGCAACCCGGAAAACTATTGGCATGGATTTTTGTCGATAACCGATAGTTCCAGCAATCAACTATCGGTGCCGATTAATCGGCAAAACCGATACATCGGTCGACCTCTAATTACAAATTAAGTGAATAATTAAAGGGGAAGTTAAAAAATTAAAAGTCATTCACTCACCCTCGTGTAGTTCTAAACCTGTATAACTCACATTCTTCTGTGAAATGCAAAAGAAGATATTCTTTCTTTTTTTCCATACAGTGAAAGTCAATGGTTTTTGCACCCCAACATTCTTCAAAATATCTTCTTTTGTGTTCCAAAGAAGTCTTGCATGTTTGGAACAACATGGAGGTGAGGAAATTAATACAGAGGATGAAATTCTTTAAAAGTAGTTTGGAATAAACTTTTGTTATTATTAAAAGCAGCAAAGCAGCTTTGTTAAAATATTATACATATTTCAAAAAAATTAGTATGCCAAATAAAAATCACAATGTGTGGCCAACATGCAGAAACATATGGATACTTTTTATTACAAGGCAAGGCTAGCTTAGATTTTAATATCAAGGTCATATGGTACAACCTGCCTAAACGATACAATATTTCTGAATTAATAAATAAATTTCTAAATATATATAAACATGTTGAAAATAATGATTAGGGTGTGGAAACATACTTAAAGATCAGGTCATATGGTATTTTAAAGTGTCCTAATATTGTGTTGGAGTCCCCTACAACAGGTTTAAATACATCTAAGGTCAGAAAACATTGTCATTTTCTCAGAATATACATTTAATATTAGAGTCATTTGCCAATGATTTCGAAACGATTCGTTCCTAGCAAGTTTGGAGCAAACCCCTCCCTTCCATATGCCAACTCTGCTCTGATTGGTCAGCTGGCCAAGCCTGTTGTGAATGGCACAGAGTGAAGTCCTTGAGCAAGTTAGCGAGCGCTACCATTGACAAAGCACCTTTACATAGAACAATAATATAGTGCTCCAATCCGTTCTTATAATAATGACATAAAATACAAAAACACTTATATGTCTACTGTAATGTTTGAAGAACGACAGACAAAATCCATTGATTGCCAACATGTGTGTTGCATTACTAGTAGAAGTAAGTAAGTTCAGTATAGGGGTAAATTAAATAAGCTCAGCCATTTACTGGTGCATCTGCATGTGGCATCTGTTATGTTTACATGCCAGTTTGAAACTTGTCTCTCTGTCCACTGGCTGTCCCACAGTTTTGCAGAATGATGCAATTTAAAAAAAGGTTCTGTTCTTGCTCATGTGACACTAGAGGGTTTGGCTGTTCTGAGAACAGCTGAGGATACAGACAAACAGTTCTCTCTGCTGACTCGAGCATCAGCCACTTGGAAGACTGTCTCCCAGACACAGTTATCAATATATATCCGCCTGGGATCAGGGATCCAATCAGATGCATTGAGCGATCCCTAACGTGTTTCCCAGCGCTGGCAGAAGTAGGACAGACATAATTTTTCTTGTCTTCAGTATGAAATAGAGAAGGTTGTGCTTTAAACATGAACCAGGAGCTGGATTTTATGTTTGTTAAAGTAAGTACTGAAACGAATACTCTTTTGCCTGTTTTGAGCATATGTAATTTCAGTAATCACTGTGGTACTTACTTCTCAGGTGGTGATCTTTTTTAAAAAACTTTTTTGGAGACAAGCTAAATTGGCTAGAGAAAGATTGGTTGTCTAACTTTTTTTAATTGGAATATTATGTTATACTTAGTTTTCTGATTATTTTCCTGTTGTTGCAGAAAAAGACTCATGTAAAAGATAATCATTTATTATTCCGTTATATCAATTCTGGTGTGAACTGACTTAAATCAAGAAAATAATCAAGCTGGTTACAAAATTTCTCACAGCTTCAGTTTAGTGGTTACTTTGTATGTTTCTATTACATATGTACAGGATATATTAAATAATTAGAAAATAAAAATAATAACAATAATAATATCTAAACATTTGTTGAATTTGACATTGTTGTCTAATAATATGCTCACTATTTTCCCACAAATATAATGTAATGTAAATACTATATTTTTGGGTCATCAACATTTTGAAAAACTCTGCATTAGAACATTAAGTTGTTAGATTATTGCAAACCAATATTTTTTTTACTGATTTTGTCTATTTTTTTTATCCTAATTTTTTACCGAAATGTATAGATAACGTTTGTTGTTTTGTTGTCAATCGTTCCATTTTCTGTAGTGGTCATGCAGTAAGTGTGCAACTGTTAAAGATTTAATCATGCAACAATAATGCTTATAAGAAGACGCTCTGCTCAGTAGCCTATCGGAAATGGTCCGTGGTCTCATATCATAGGATTTTATTGTGCATGTGAACATCGCGTCTCCATTTATTTTGACTAAATTTAATCTTGCGTCATTACGTTTGGATGAGATCCTGTTTTGGCTGTGGTAATTCATCAGGATATGTGTTAACACTGTTCTGTGCCCCAGAGAATCCTGGGTAACCTGGCTTTGGAATGCTTGGAGTAACTGTAAACAAGTGCAGCGTAGTTATTTTTCAAGCAAACAGATTTTGTGGGATTTCAGACATTTTTGGCAAGCGTATTTGAGAACCGGTCAGTGGTAACAATCTGGTGGGTGAAGGGATTGCTGGTGAAGGGAGACTCTGGGAAACAGCAGGCAGCAGATTTTCACATGAGCGTCTGTCATGTGATGGTCTGTTCTACTCTTTCCCTCTCCCTTTTTCCTTGTTTTCTCCTTTAAACTGGGAGGTCAAAGCCCAGGGCATCATGTAACATTTAAAGGGATAGTTCACTCAAAACGAAGATGTTTAGCAGAATGTCCAAATAGAATGGTCAATGTTTTTTCCTCCATGAAAGTGAAAGGGCACAAAAAGACCATAAAACTGTATCTGAAATATAGTTCAGTATTTAGAATGCAGTATTTAAAACTACATTTTAGTCTGTCAAAACATAACATACAACAATGTTCACTAACACACTAAAGTTTTGGTGTTTATTCTCTTTAGCATGCAGTGCAATTTTTTTTTCCGTCAGTTCCCTGATCATTCCAATTCAATTTCAGCAAGTGAAGAACAAATTTATAGTCTTGTGTGTTATGTATTAGGTACATTATCATCTCTGACAGACATGTTGAATCTGCTCAGGCCGCCATTTTCTCCTTTTTCTTGGAAAGCGTTGATGTAGTCAAAACAGTAGTTCTGTCAGGACCACTATCGTCAAAATTATAGATACTTAGCATAAAGTTCGGTTTGGCGGTATGGTTCTGTTCTGGGCAAAAAACTCCCTGCCCATCCATGCAGCCTGTCATGAATGAGCAGGTAGAGCAGCAATAATAACCCCCCTTGGGTTAACAGAACAGAACAAGGCAGATATCATTAATGTACTGATATTTAAGTGTAACACTTTATTCAAGATAAAGGAGTCTGATTAGCAAGGAATATCTGAAAGCCAAGTCCTGACTGTGGCGAAAGGAGGAGCTGGGGATGGAGGAGGGTAATTTGCTTTCAGAATTGCGCAATAAAATCGTCTGCAATTTTTTTTGTGTAACTTGTCAGTGAACAGTACAATCTGTGTATTAAATTCTGCTCCATCTGAAAGCACGTGATGATGATTTCCTGCTGATTACAGAACCGGCTTTTTTAACAAAATGCGCTTGACAATCACATTCGATTAATCGTGCAGCCCTAGATTGAAGTTTATATCGTGGCGAAATTAAATCATATTACTCAGATACTGATATATTTGGCTGGTCAAAAATGTTACAGTCAGCTGTCACAAATTTTGACCTTTTAAAATCAAGTACATTTTTTTAAAAGGAAAAGAGTGGCCTTGATGCAGTTGTTTTTGTCATGTCTTGTTACAACAATCTTCTATTTAAACCCATGAAAATGCAATTCCTGTGTTAAACAGTAGTGAAAAATACTTTTTTTTTGGAACTGGCACTGTTGTTCCATTATTGCATCTTAGCAGATTTTGACTCCTACATATATATTGTTCACAGTATTGTTTTATACAGACAACATATGCTATACAAGTTGTATGGATTACTCTTATGATATGTTTGAGCTTGTTCATGTAAATCATATCCATTATGATTGCATGGAAAAGAGCAACATGGACATTTTAAAAACATTTTTGTGAAGTGTAATGGTTGGACTTTTCCCATGACATAAATGTCTCTCACAGAATGTAGTCAGCTGAGATGTGAATGTCATACAGATGAAGAAGTTCATTTAATTGATTCTGTAATCTTCAAGCTCTCACACAAACAGCCACGTGTCCTGTCTAGAATGAGGGGGAGATTATAGTGTGTCTCTGTTTTATGAATTTATGAATAGCCACAGGGCTGTACCAGAGACCAGTGTAATAGGGGTTTTGGACATTAAAAATGATCAGGATACAGAGGTTTATGGTAAAATCGAATCACTTTGAGGGAATCTCTGACCTCTTTGTCTGTATTAAGTTGTGATTGTGATCAACGTGTTTGATAAAAAAATATCCTTGAGAAGACAAGTGGAGTGAGGAAAGAGTAGTGACTTCTAAAGTGAAAGCTGAGGGTTAATTCCATAATCTCTGTTTGGCCGTGAACCGATTTACAAATGCTTTGTAAAGTTCCCTCTCGCTCCCCCATCTCACTTTCTTTCTAAATCACACACACACACACACACACACACACACACACACACACACACATACACACGCACACACAATAATCACATTCCTCTTTTATAGAGGTCATATTGCTCATGTGATTTTAAATGTTAATTGACAAGATAGTGTGATTTTTCTTTTTTTTCTTTTTGATATTATAAGTTTTTCATTGATAACTTCTAGAGAGCAGTTACCCACTGAGCACAGAGACAGTGAATCACTTTAATTCTTAACTGAATTGTTCTGATCATTTTTTGAACCAGATCAGCTGTTTGATTGGAATGATCTGACACAAAATAATCGTTGGTTCACAGTTGCACGTCACTACTTCTCTCATGAACACACTAAGGAGGACTAGGGCTGGGGTCAAAATTTTAAGTTAATAATGACTCGACTTTTAGGTTGTTAGGTTCTACTTAAAATCATTAGTAATACTAATTATACTTATAACAATGTACATTTTTGGGTAAACTATTGCTTTACTATTATCATTATAGGATTGCTACTGATATTTGCGAGAGGCAGAAGAAAAAATGCAGTGATAGTGCGAGTATGTCAACTTAATTTCATTAACATGATACTTGTGCAATGCCATCCAGAGTGAATGACGTGGTCAGGAAATGAGCCTTCACAGTGAGATCACAGTTGGGTTTCATTGAAACGCTACAAGTGAATGGGATTGAGATGTCACATAAGGTGAAGATTAGGTTAATGGAGATAAATCAGAGGTGTAGTTCACCTGGTTGAGATTAACCTCATCTAAACCCTGGTTAAATCCTGTCCCGGGGTGATCTTTTTCTCACGATTGGACTCGATGCACTTCACATGGACTCACTATCAAATGGAGCATAAAGGCTATGCGTTTGGCTGTACATACTAAAACTGGAATATACTCTAGGTTTTAGCATTCATTCTTCTTACAATCATGAGACGCAGAGGCATTACTATAACCATTACTATGTCTGTATACTATGTCTGACATCGCAATTTGCTCTGTATATACTTTAGAGATGTCTCTTCCAAAACTTAGCAGTGTGTAATATGAGCATTTCGTATTTTTATAATGAAACCTTCTAGATGCATCAGTTCATATGAGTGCGTGTGCTCTTGCAGAACATGCCAAATGCTTATGTATTATGTCACATTACAGATGCCCTTTCATTGGTTGCTGGGTCAGGTGCGTGCTTGTATGTCTGTCTCAGTCTGCTGAATCATGTGGTTGTGTCACATGAGGATTATCTATGGAGCCAGATCAGCCTCAAAAATAACACATTTGCAAAACAAAATTCATAAGTGCACAGCACAATTTACATTTGCAAAATCCGATTCGTAAATTCAGACCACAATTCATAAATACACAAGTAAAAGCATAAATATTTCCCCAAATGCTCACACAAATGCATCTTACCTAAATAAATTTAAAATGTTTACACAAATATGTATATATAAATTTCTTGAATTAATTTCCATCACACATTTATGAATAATGGTACATGTATTTATGGATCGTTAAATCTGCATTTGCAAATCATCACACATGCGTGGACTGCTTTGAATTTGTGTGTGGTATTTTTGAGACCTTCCTGGCAGGTTAAGATTCATAAATATCTTTTTTTGGAGGATGTTCCATTCAGCCAATCGCGGTGAGCTTTTAATCCACCAATCAAAACGCTCTTTACTGAACAGACTCAAGAAGCTCAAGCTGCGCTTGTACTGTGCAGTGTTCCATGATCAGGAAGCAGAGGCCGATCTGGCTCCATAATTATCTCATGTTTTTTTTTTTTTTTCCCAGCTGTATTGAAACCACACATTTTCTGTTTTCACACCGTCCTGTGATCCTCAGTTTTCTGGCATTAAGGGGGATCGTCACTAGGTGTGAATGTGGCCAAGTGCGAGAGATATAGGAGCAAGTTGTGTCTGCAACAGTGACTGTGTTTTTGACTGCGTGTGTGTGTGAGAGAGAGAGATTGTGTTAAGATGCTATTTTTACCCTCTCTCCTCCTGTCCCTGTATCTCTGTTGCTAGGAGCTCAGTTCTGGGATGGTCTCCTCCAGAGATTCAGGTTAAACAAACGAATACGTCACTGCTTCTGTGGATGGTTGTCTGTTGTGTTTTGTTTCTGAACCACTTTTTAAATTAGTTAATTATGCCTTTGTTAATAATGCGAACAAAGCATTGTTTTTCTAATAATTCAACGGCCTGGAGTCAATTATTCTGCTTATGCTACAGTTACCTTACTGCTCCTCAAGATATTTGTCAGGTTTTTTTTCCTTAAAGGAGCAGTTCACTTCCAGAATGAACATTTCCTGAAAATGTACTCACTCCATGTCATCCAGGGTGTTCATGTCTTTCTTTCTTCAGTCGAAAAGAATTTAAGGTTTTTGAGGAAAACATTCCAGGATTTTTCTCCATATAGTGGACTTCAGTGGTGGCCAATGGTGAATAGGTTCAAATTGCAGTTTCAGTGCAGCTTCAAAGGGTTCTACGTGATCCCTGCCAAGGAATAAGGGTCTTATCTAGTGAAACAATCGGTCATTTTCTAAGAAAAATACAAAATTATATACTTTTTACTAGGGCTGTGCGATTTGGGGGAAAATATCAAATTGCGATTTTTTTTGACAGATATTGCGATTGCGATTTGATTTGCGATTTTAAATTTGCAAAGTCAAGCTTCAGCTCAATATTGTCAATAATGTGCAGCACAGTATGGGTATCATTACCCTGCTGAAAAAAACAATAGAAACCATCACAGAAATTCTTATAGTTTCCATTAAACCATTACAAAATTCCTTTTTGTTTTGGGCATTATTCCAATAGGAATTACTGTTGTTCTGTTGGTCGCTATCTGCCAGATTACATCCCACCAATAGAATCCATCAAATAGACACCATTTATAGTTTACATTAAAACCAAACTAATTCCCATTATAACCTGAAATCCATTACATTTGTTATTGTGTTTTGGGAGGGGTTCTATTGTTGTTTTTTTTCTTCAGCAGGCAAGATTATAATGGTATAACTATTTTTACAGAATTAACTTAATTACTGAATTAATATTTGTTTATTTTTTATAAATAAAGAACTGTATTTCTTAAGTCAATTATTAAAGTATTACATTGATTTATTCATTTTAAGTATTTGGGATTTTAAGAACAAGTGGAAAATGTGCTGAATGTTTCATTTCATCCAAGTGAAATTCGCAAGCAGTTAGACTGAATTTACATTAGTTTTAAACGCGGAGCCAGGTGCGAGTCGTCAGGTTGTGCGCGAGCGTCAAGCCTCATCCATACTGCCAGATGCGCTCGTGAAGACTTGTGGTGCTGAGCCGGGTATGAGTATAAACGAGCATTACGATACAGGCAGCGTGAGTGCAGCAAGCGTGAACGGCTCGTCCGTGACACGGGATTCGC
>NW_015505284.1:1162018-1162985 GCF_001515645.1 Sinocyclocheilus grahami | reverse complement strand
CTGAAAACAGAACCGATACGGGAGCTTTTGATATGCGCTGTGACGCAGCTCTTGCAAATTACCCTTTTTGTTCATTGTCTGTCATTTCGAAGCTTAAATTGCATACGGTTTTCTTTAGTTTTAATTTGCCTAACTATCGATCTGACCCAGTAGACGACATAATCCCACTCTGTCTCTCTCCCGCTTTCTGTTTTTAGTTTTTTTAAATGGTGGGTGTTTACGCAGTTGGCTAGAGCAGTGCTGATTGGGGAGAACGGAGGTGCGCTCACTCTATTGGTTAGTAAGACTGCAACTCAAGGCTGGCAGTCATGCATATGCTCTGGAACAGAGTAATATCGCGTCCATATCGCAGGCTTTGCGATTAGGAAATCGCAACGTCTCAAATTGCGATTTCGATTCGATTTCGATTAATCGCACAGCCCTACTTTTTACTAGGGATGTAACGATTAACCGCGAGCCGGTTGAAAATCGTTTTAAATTTGTGACGATTCAAAACGGTTGAGATGTTAAACAAATCGCGATTCAGTTAGGGGTAGGAGTTTATATGAATGTATGTCTGAGGGGAACTTACTGTCTTTCGATGGTATTTTTTATTTTCCTCTTGCCTCTGTATAATGCATATCAGGGCTCCAGACTCATTCTTCCCACTGGTCGCTCTTTTGCAACTAACTTTCTCAGCTGGTCGCACAAGCACGTGATTTGGTTGCAATATTTTTTTTTGCGCTACAACATGGGATTATTCAATACATGCTGATGAACTTTTATCATAGTTTATAGTTATATGGAAACGAAAGTTGTTAACATTCAACACATTCTTTATCATCAGTAGTATTATTTGTGATTTGAATTTTGTGAATGGGAGTTTTTCTTTTGCTGTGTTAAGCCGCGGGCTTCGGATACTTTCACTTTCGAATTCGCGATCTTGTTGTCACTGTTTTGCTTACATACATCTACACACCTTTCATTT
>NW_015505284.1:1160808-1161222 GCF_001515645.1 Sinocyclocheilus grahami | reverse complement strand
TCAGTAAGATACAATGACAAACTAGCTTACAAAACGTTTATTAACAAAAACGAATAAGATGAGGCATGGCACACACCACATGCTGTATTATATACGACTAATAAATTACAGAACGTTTAGCAAACACTGAGGAATCAAATAAATAAATAAAAAAGAGCCTCCATAGTTTAAGGTAAACAGCAAAGATAAGTATTTCAAAAATGAAAACAAAAAGAAAAGTAAAACTAATGGTGACAGTGCTTGCATGTTTTTTCCCCCACAAGAATGCCAGCATGCTCACCTTCTCTGGTTTAAGAAGCGGTCTTTTACTTGACTTTCGCTTGAAAACCATCCATCGTTTCCTCAATTTGCGCGTCATTTTAGCTGTAGCTGAGTAGGTATACTCTCTAAGCGCTGTTTCGTTATGCTTTCAGT
>NW_015505284.1:1159640-1160737 GCF_001515645.1 Sinocyclocheilus grahami | reverse complement strand
TGTTTTTGCTTCAAATTTCGAAATGATACAATGTAATTTAGATTAAAAACTGCTCATGTTGCATGTATGCAGCATCTTTGTTTGGATCAAGATTAAAATGCAGTGGTTGCCTCTAATTTTAAATGGAAAGAGCACAGAAAAAGCCTTATTTTGTTTATATGAAAAGATTTATTTTATTTGTGTTACTTATTTATTTGATTTGGGGCTTGTTTTAAATTTTCAATTTAGTTTTGTTATTTATATTTACATTAAATAAAATTGTTATTATTATAGTGTTATATTTCAATTTCACAAAGAAACGTACAGTATTTTGTCTAAGCAATAATAAAAGGACACATTTAATTTATAATTTGTCTTAAATCTCATTTTGTAAAAAAAAACAAACCATGAATCGAATCGAATCGTGAGTTGAGTGAATCGTTACATCCCTACTTTTTACCCCACAAATCATCAAATGCTCAAAAAAAACAAAAAACAGTATTGAACCATACTTTGTAAATGAATAAAAATATTAGTGATTATATTGATCATTAAAGTTAGTTCATAGTTTATTAACTAATGTTTACAGAAGACACTTTAAAATAAAAAAATGTAATAGTAAATGTTGAATTAACACACTCAAACAAGGAACAATACTTCTACAGCTTTCATTATTCTTAATGTTACTAATGGACTCTTATTGTAAAGTGTTATCATTTCATTTCAACAGTCATGCTTAAAGATGACCATCTTTAAATATCTACACAAAGGCCATAGCATTGAAATTACATACATATGGATATTGTATGTGTACTCTTACACTTGATTTCCTTCTGTTTTAGAACATTTGATTATTATCTAATCAAAATAACAAAATATGTTAGTTACACACCAGGCAAAAGCGTATCGCTGCACGCACAACTCACAGATATCACACCGGACGCGTCGCATTCAACTCGAGCAGCGGTCTATAACAGTTTATTTAATCACCAAACGGACATAAGTTTACTTCAAGAATGAACAATGTGGCATAAATTAATTTGATGTTCGGTGTTAAAACAAAACGGAAAGAGAAAGTGTGATTTGCTGGTGCCGAGAAGAGGGGGGGGGGGGGGGGG
>NW_015505284.1:1142496-1158128 GCF_001515645.1 Sinocyclocheilus grahami | reverse complement strand
GGGTGTGTGGTGTGGGGGGGGAGGGGGGGGGGGGGGGGGGGGGGGGTTGCTCATCTTCGTAATCGAAGTAATCAGTGTTGTTTACGTTTAGGAGAAAGCGTGCACATGCTGAACGTAAAAAAACGCTGATTATGTTGATTACGTTCTGGGGAAAGCATGCACACGTTTCATGGTACGCTCCAAAATGGCAGAAGACGGAAACTCGGGAAAAAGAATTGTTGAATAAATTGTTATTTTTGTTTTCTTTGCGCACAAAAAGTAGCTTCTCGTAGCTTTGCAAAATTGATGTTGAGCCACTGATGTCACATGGACTGTTTTATCGATGTCCTTACTAGTGCTGTGTTTGATACATCGATACGACGATGTATCGTCACAGAGATTTGACGATACGAGTATCGATACAGCTGGCCCTGTATCGATATTGTGGCACGTGTGCAGCAGTGGACCGCGCTTAATTTGAATTCGAGAGCACCGTTTAAAATGGAGTCGAAAAGTGCGAGGTTTCTAAAAAATAATGAATAGAGCATAATAGATAGGCTACAGCAAGGTTTAATCTGGCCGCAGAGGAACACAACCTGGGTTGCCTGATATAAAGAGACGCAATCTCCGAAACAGAGCTTCCCATTTGCGCAATACAGAAATATCTGCTAAGTGTGTTACTTATCTTTGTCAACCTGGCAACCATGTGCACACGCTCTCTCTCCACTGTGGATAAATGCGCTTACTTTATGAAAACACTTAGCTTGCAGTTTAGCGATCTCCACTTCAATATACTATTTATTATCTATCTATAAGTGTTTATTTACACGAGAGAGAGAGAGAGAGAGAGAGAGGCTGTGTATGTATGAATTACCACCGTTTCACTGCGTTTCTCTATTAACAGTGAAGCTGTGGCTTTAATTCCTTTAGAAACAATGATGTTACCAGCTCCTTGTTGAGAAAGATAATGTAGCTTTGCAGTCCTGTATCGTATTGTGGCCTCTGTATTGTGATATATATCGTATCGTGACTTTGCTGGTGATACACAGCCTTAGTCCTTACTACAGTTCTGGGTCTGGGAACATTTCAGTTGTCTTGCTGTCTATGCAGGTTCAGAGAGCTCTCAGATTTAAAAAAGATATAAAAAATATCTTAA
The DNA here is from genome assembly GCF_001515645.1 of Sinocyclocheilus grahami. Classification (NCBI taxonomy): domain Eukaryota; kingdom Metazoa; phylum Chordata; class Actinopteri; order Cypriniformes; family Cyprinidae; genus Sinocyclocheilus; species Sinocyclocheilus grahami. The sequence goes on along the minus strand of NW_015505284.1, from coordinate 1,156,993 downwards.
TTTGTGTTCCGAAGATGATCGAAGGTCTTGCGGGTTTGGAACGACATGAGGAAATTAATGACTGTATTTTTATTTTTGGGTGAACTAACCCTTTAACAACTACCTTCCTAACTATTAGTGAGCAGCAAATTAGTAGTTTATTGAGGCAAAAGACATAAAATGGTTTGTTAATAGCGAGAATTGGACCTTAAAATAAAGTGTGACCATATAATTTATATATACAATAATGCTTGAGACATAATTGGTCATTCAGTGTCATTCAACAATAATTCTACTAATAATGTTAATATAAAAGGTGCTAAATTCTGATAGACTTGGGTGAACTAAAGCCATCATAGGACACAACATGCACTGCAGTGATAATATATTTGCTGAACTTATTCTAATTCAGTCACTGGAGAGTGAAATCTACCAGTGTATTAGCCAGTGGCTAACAGCAGACAATATTTAGCCGCAAGGGTGAAATTTAGTCGTCATATGCAAAAGCTTTACTCGCAATGTAGAGGTCCTACCTGGACAAATTTTCTAAAACTTCTGCATGTTTCTGTTTGTTATTTCTTATAAATTATCCAAAAGATAATGATTTAATGGATAGATTAAAAATATATAAACATATAAATGCAGCATAACTTCACCCCAATAACTTACTTTACAACAAGCTGATTGGTTCCATAAGTCAGACAGTGCCGTCGATATGGAGATAGTATGACAGTCTGTTTGTTTTCTCTCAGTTATTCGGATGTCAACAAAAAATTATTTTGTTAATCAGAGCACCGGCAAACAAGGAAATGAAGGAATAATTAAAAGAGACAGACAGAGAGGACAGAGAATATAGAACACTGTACAGAGAAAAATAGGTTTTGACTGTTTGTTTTTAAATTGATTAGCTAAACCCCATCTCCACTGCTCATTCACACCTGCCACCCCATCACCCCGAGGGCAAACCGTCACGATGGCGATGCCCATATGACTGATTTATTGTGCATCATCATAGGTGATTCTCTGATGTTTACTAAAGAGGTCATACAGATGGGACATGTACATGGTGAAGATGTCTATTTATTAATCTGCATGTTTTCATCAGGAACAGATGCTTTCCAGAAGAATCACTCTTTAAACATCTTATAAATCTATGTGTGCTTACTGTGCCTACCATATACAATATGGAGTTCCTAACTAGGAGAAAACCCAGTCTTTGGTGATGTTTTAATTCTGTTCTGGTGGCATACAGAGCTAAAATTATGAAAATTGTGTCAGTGTCCAAATAAGTGTGTGTGTGCGTGTGTGTGTATGTGTGTGTGTATATATATATATATATATATATACAAATATATATATATAGCATTTAATTTCTATATAGCAGAAATTTCTCTATATATATAGCATTTAATTTCTGTTTGCATACCGTTACTTGTTATTTTAATTCTGTGTAGAGGACTTTCTGATCAGGCACTACAAACACTGTGTTGGGACAACACAAAACTAAAATGAAAAAACAAAAAAACAAAAAAATTAACAATACCGGTATCTGCAGTATTGGTAGTAGCAACCTAATGCTGTACCAGTGCAGTCAGAAACGTCCTCTGTCGAACATGTGAGTGTGTATTTGTGAGCATGTGAATAGCATTTGAGGTAATGCAGCTATGCATAAGACATTCTTGTCAAAATGCCCACCTGGTGAGGTAATAATGTAAACACAGTTGATTTGTGAACATAAGATGCAGGACAAGTGCACCATATTGTACCGATGTATCAGGTCTTGCCGTACACATTCAGCCTAAGAGACCTGCTGCTGTCTTGAATATGTCATAGTTTTAATTAAACAACAGTATCGACAGGGAAAAGCCACTTAATTTGTATTAGCCACTTAATTAGTTTGAATAATTTGCATCAAAAACTAAAAGCAGTATTTTCTTAATTAATTTTTTTTATTAATTTTTTTTTATTTTTCCAGAAATTTTAAACTTTCCAGGATTTTTTTTGAATATTCCAGTGATTTTTGGAAAGTTTCCGGAAATTTTCCACCCCTTTTCAACCCTATAAAGGATGTTATCCATTTTTGCTATGATATTGCGAAATTTCACTGGTATTGGTACCTTTGACTTTAATATGACTCAACTTTAAAAATGTATGAGCAGTTTTCTGAGGTGGAGGCCTGTGTGTGCCAGTGTGTCTGTGTGAGCCTCATACACGAATGAGTTATAACGATGGTGTGGAAAGCTGGACTATATCCCATCTGGCCTGTGCGACTAACTCTGACGTAATCTCTGCTGACACAGAAATGCTTAAAACACACACAGAGTGAAAAACAGACCTCACTGACTCAGAAACATGTTGGAGCCAATTGCCGTAATTGATTGCTGTAGCTCATCAATGCTGCTTTATTCTCTTCATATTTTTGTGTTATCTCTCAAAAGTGTTTTTCTCTTTTAGTTTTAAATAAATATGTTTTTTTATATTATATATCACAGTCTGGAGCTCTGAAATGTGCCGCTCACTTGTCAGAAATGCGACTGCTATACTTTCTTTTTGCTGTTTCTTTGTTTGTTTCTTTTCTCATGTTTATTAGGGTCACCTAGTCATGTATAATCAAGATTATTGGTTGGATTTGGTTGTTCTCTCAGATGAACTGTGCTGGATGTGTTCTGTTGTCATGAATGCATTCTGTCTTTATTATTATGGATGCAGTTAATAGTAATGAGGCAGATCAGACAGGATGACACTGCAGATTCAAATGATCACCACAGCTGTACTTTATTAGAGAAAAATGGTAAATATTATTTAAAATAACATTTACACCAAGTTTAACTAGCATAAAATGGTATTTTCAACTAAAATATTCAGAATATTTAACAAGCTGTTGTATGGCATGACATGATTCTTTTGATCTGAATTAATTTAAAATATGTTTTTAATCTATATTAATTTACATAACCCTCTGAATATCTTTAGCCTGCTTTTGAGATCCAGTGTCATGTGATTAAATGTTTTAATATGTTTTTCACAGTTTGTCTGCATCAGCTTGACACGGTTAGCAGCAGAATGTCTTTCTTTTCCACTCTCACTCACATTCCAATCACAATGCCTCAAATCTGTATTGACTAAAAAGAAATATTCAATGAACATTGTGTGAGCGAGAGATATTAACTGATAATTTTGTCTGTACAGTATGCACGGGTCTGGATCCCGGATGTAGAGGAAGTGTGGAAGTCAGCAGAGCTCACCAAGGACTACAGACAAGGCGATGGAGTACTGCAGCTACAGCTGGAGGATGGAAAGGTCAGTGTGTGTGTTTGTATTAGAGCAGTGAGTGTTTATAAGCCTCATCAGACTATTTTCATTAGCATTGCTCACAGTACGATAGGTTTACTGATGTACTTTTTTAGTTTATTGGGATTGGTCCAAGGGAATGATCCCCGCAGCCTTTGTGTTAGCAATCCAGCAGATCATTAACCATTAGCTTAAACGTACCACAGCCAGTCACACTGTCCGAGTACTATAGACAATCATGTAAACACGGGTTTGTAAAAGCACTTGGGAATTGCTCTTACAGTAAATGTATTAATACACCCTTAGCAGTCAAGCACATGGAATTACAATGAAAGCATTTACACATTATATTTGTTAATATGAGACTAATGCAGAATGATGTTAGAATAGTTTACCAACCCTGACTTTTTGGCGTCAATTACATTTTTGTCCATTTTAACTAACAATAGCAATCCTAACAATAATGTGCAAAATACTCCTTAAAATATTCCTTAAAACAATGACTTCAGGTCTAAATGAGTCTTAACTCTCTGTTCAGTGATCTCTAGGGGGTTAATGACAGTAAAAGTGGTGGTGGGAGTTTTATGATCTTTGTAGCAGGGTAAGAAATTATCTTTTCCATTAAGGGGGAAATATTTGCCCCCAGGAGCAGATTTCCTGGGGCATTTATTAACTTTGTAAAGGCAATTTTTATGGCAAATGTATTTGTTTTTATGTCAAATATTTAAATTTAACCAATTACATTAATATAGACTGTTGTTGTTTTTCAACATCAACAAAAGTAATCTTTATACTGCAACGGTGGAACAGAAGCTTTATCTGACATGGCATTTATGTTTATTTAATTTAGTCCGTTTAATGCTGTTCAAAGGTGGCATACTGTACATGTATTTATACAACACAACAGTAGCATAAGGTAAATGGACTATAAATTAAAGGCCAATGAAAAAAAAATGATTGTTGATTATTGCTCTTGATATTGTAAACGTGATTGTTAATGTTGAGTAATATAAATATTTTTTGTTTTTGTGGAAATACCACATCAAATTCTGGCTTCAGACAAAACAAGCCAAGAACATTTTATGAATTAGGCTATTACTTTTTACTGATTAGAAAATCAAGACTTCACACTGGTTATTTTAGTAGCATGAAAAACAAAACGTCTATTTAAACTTAGAATAATTTATATAAAAATTGAGCAAAGAACACTGAAGCGGTCCATGACTTCAGACTAATGTAAGTTATGCACTTTCACAGAAACTCCCATTATAATCACTAAAGCTCTGTACATTGCAAAATTAATCTCTTACTTACAACATTTCTGCACTTTGTTGTTTATGATGATGAGAAAATTTGAAAATGCAAATTCAGAATTCAGTCAGTGAGCATGCACACTAAACAAGTGACAAACCAAAACACCTCTGATTGATTGGTTATCCTGTTCAATGCTGCAAACAAATAGTAAAAAGTAATCTATGCAACATAGAAATCTAATGCAATTGACACATTTCGTTAATTTTCACATTTATCTTTAATTGTAACAGCCATAATAGATTTAGCTTGTGCAGGGGCATTTTTGCCCCCTTTATCTTGAATTTGCAGGGTATGTTTGTTAATTTTGGTGCCAATTTTGTTTCAAGCCCCATTTATTTCGGACCCTGCTTTGTAGTCGTCCATCGCCAAAGGCTGATAGACATCACGATGTTGAGCCGGCATCGTGATCCTCCCCCACCCCCCCCGCAATCCGCCGCATCCCAATACCGTTTTCGGAAAGAAAATGACATGTAGGCGGAACCACTAAAGGGATTAAATATGAGATGGGAGGAAAATATATATTTCAAGATTTTTCCTCGCAGTTATATCATTGGGTAATTATACTACATATATATTTCGGGCATCAGGGAGCCGCTATTATACCTGGCATTGAAACTGGCATCATGCTTTTGAATGCACGATCGCTTTTTAGTTTCACTTTCACTTTCGAGATTCGTAATCGCACATACTCTGTTTGTACTATGGAGCGGCAGTACTTACCACACATACAAGATTATATGTTTGTCAGTGGTATGAGGATCTGCAAATCATTCGCCATCGTCCTTAGTCAAGCTTACTCTGTTTATGTGGTAAGTGAAATTTTATGTACTGTAACAGACAACCGTTACACCGTGTCTACACTGGACACAACAGTTGTTGTGTCGCGCTGCATCAGCTAAAGTCTGTCTACACTGGACACGACAAAGCGACCGTTGAAAATCATTTGAAATTTGTGTCAGCACATCATAAATAGAACGCGGTAGCAGTTTAATGTTGGGGATTTGTCGTGTCGTGCAGAGCCACATCCAGTGTAGACAGCATCACTTATTATAATGTGTTCTATAGACTGATCTATATATAAGGAATCTCTATTATAAATCAGTGGTTCTATAGTATTTTGTCGTGCCGCTCGCATCCGGAATCGTTAGGAATCGTTATTTGTTTTCCCTTATAAGGATTCACGCTTTGGGCACACCCCCTAACTCCCCCCTCCACCCCTGCCCCCGCCGATGTCATCGTCCATCACGATGTTTCACTGTAGACATCGCCAACCCTACTTTGTAGTTGAAAATCATTTGAAATTTGTGTCAGCACATCATAAATAGAACGCGGTAGCAGTTTAATGTTGGGGATTTGTCGTGTCGTGCAGAGCCACATCCAGTGTAGACAGCATCACTTATTATAATGTGTTCTATAGACTGATCTATATATAAGGAATCTCTATTATAAATCAGTGGTTCTATAGTATTTTGTCGTGCCGCTCGCATCCGGAATCGTTAGGAATCGTTATTTGTTTTCCCTTATAAGGATTCACGCTTTGGGCACACCCCCTAACTCCACCCTCCACCCCTGCCCCCGCCGATGTCATCGTCCATCACGATGTTTCACTGTAGACATCGCCAACCCTACTTTGTAGTCATTTCTATTTATGTGGTGTATTTATCTGATGACTTTATTAGCTCATTGCGCTGAATTCCAATCCATCTCTAAACTCTAAATAAAGATTCAGAGAACTAGTTAATGTGTTATTTAAAAAAGGCAGTCGTGTCGTGTCGTTTCAAATCAGTTTAATTTGTATATATCAGTGGATTTGTTTCTTTCAGAGGAGATGTTTTGCGGATTTTTGACAGATAATTTCCATATGATGATGGCCTCAGAGGTTGGTAATGTCAAATTACATTGATTATCTTTTGGCTTGTGACCGATCGCGACAAGTCAGGTTTGAAAATGCTGAAACGTGAATAATTTCTATTTATGTGGTGTATTTATCTGATGACTTTATTAGCTCATTGCGCTGGATTCCAATCCATCTCTAAACTCTAAATAAAGATTCAGAGAACTAGTTAATGTGTTATTTAAAAAAGGCAGTCGTGTCGTGTCGTTTCAAATCAGTTTAATTTGTATATATCAGTTTAATTTGTTTCTTTCAGAGGAGATGTTTTGCGGATTTTTGACAGATAATTTCCATATGATGATGGCCTCAGAGGTTGGTAATGTCAAATTACATTGATTATCTTTTGGCTTGTGACCGATCGCGACAAGTCAGGTTTGAAAATGCTGAAACGTGAATGAGTTTTTCAGTCTGTACCTCACAGAAACCGATCGTCTGACTTCAGAGGATGCTGGTTTCCCCTTAAAAACCAAACTGTCATAATTTGTTGTGCTATGAATTGTGTTATTCAGGAACTGGAGTATAAATTGGACCCAAAGACAAACAACTTACCACACCTCCGTAACCCTGATATCCTGGTGGGAGAAAATGACCTGACAGCTCTCAGTTACCTTCACGAGCCCGCTGTGTTGCACAATCTGAAAGTGCGCTTCATTGATTCCAAACTCATCTACACATACTGCGGTAAACACACACACACACACACACACATACTAGACATATACACTTAATTTGTCTACAATGAATTATTGTGTTTTTTATCGTTTGACCCAGGTATTGTTCTAGTCGCTATTAACCCATATGAGACACTACCCATCTATGGAACTGACATCATTAATGCATACAGTGGGCAGAACATGGGTGACATGGACCCTCACATCTTCGCAGTGGCAGAAGAAGCTTACAAACAGATGGCCAGGTGGGGTTGAGCAAATTAAAGTTAATTAAACTGTTGCTACTTGGTAGCTACCTGAATAAGGCCCTAATATACTCATGGTGAAGTTCAGTTTTCATTCTTTTCTCAGGGGTAAAAACTAGCGATGCACCGATTGCAATTTCCGATTTTTTGGAAGTGTGACGTGCTGATTCTAAGAACTATAATTTACAGCGTATACAAACAAAAATCTATGCAAATTTCAATGCAAAAATTATTTACATAATAAAATAAATTATTAAACATTACAAATCCCACAATCTGGACTAAGTTACAGATTTTCTCTCACTTAAACAACTCTCAAAATGAAGTGCTCTGTGACTGGAAAGAGGAAGAAATTGTTAACTTAAAATTAGTTGCTGTATGTAACAAAACAGATGTCATTTCCCACTATGTTTATAAATGGTCATTTTTTTCCCCCTAACATTATTAAATGTGTCATCTTTCACATCAAATTCTTACTTTGTTTCAATTAATTCAGTTAGAATAATAAGAAACTGTTGAGTTGTTACCATTCAAATGAAATTAATATTAACAAACTCTATCTTTCCACTGCTGAGGAAACCGAAGCTGCATCTGAAGTGGCATTAGATGCATTTAAACAGACTTTTTGATAAAGCTGAGGTGCCATAAATGCATTTACACTGCAAAATTTCAGTAATTTTATAAGATTAATGTTTTATCATTTTTTTAAACATAAAAATAAATGTTGAAAAGATGCAATGATACTTTTAAATATGACTAAACCACCAATAGGTGGCGGCAAATGTCTGTTTTAATGAGTGAGCCATTTATTCATTCATTCAAACGGCTGATTCATTCAGAAACGAGGCATGTGACTGTCTTTATGAATGGCCCACTGAATCATTGACTCACTCGATTCGTTCAAAAACGTGGATTCATGCAGTAACGAAACACCGCTGTGTGTTGCTTGGGGACACACAACAGTCCTGCTGTGGCTTTGATCGGCTTTGATTTTAACTTCTTGTTTATTGAAATACTATTGTATAAAACCAGTGTCACATTGCAATCGTGTTGATATTGATATTCGGGGAAACATCATGGCTGTATAATGTTGCTTACCTAAATCATATTTTGTAAAGATCTTTTTTTTTTCTACCGCAGTATGCATCTCTAAATTTTTGTGAGTTACTTTGTGTGTGCAGTCTCTCTCACTCACTCACTCAGGCTGTGCAAGCCTCATCTGGCACGACATAAATACATTATCAGTCGCCGTTTACACTGAATGCAATTAAAATTAGAATCATTCTCATGCGAAAAGACATGTTTACACGCGACTGTGAGTGTGCGCGTGGCTGTGACGTCATTGTCGGCGCAGCTGGTAATGAAAGCATCAGCTCGGAATCGGCAAGACGCGAGATTGAATTTGTCTCCTCAAATTTGTCTCCCCAATTTGTCACCCTGGCACCATTTTGGAGAGTATCGCAGATGTAAACAACGCATGCAATGTATGTACGTGGATACCAGGGGTGATTCTAAGATTTTCGTTTTAGGGGATGAGGGTATAATAATAAAAAATAATAGTAAACATATAAATTAAATAAAAAAATTATTGAGTAAGGTGGTAAACTAAACTTATTGCATTTTGCAACTTATTGTATTCCACTGTACTGCATAGATAGGTATAACATTTGAGTACTGAATAAGCCATACAAGTCTTCCTGAATCCTGATCTCTCTCTCTCTCTCACACACACACACACACACACACACACACACACACTGTGACGTCATCGTCGGCGCAGCTGGTAATGAAAGCATCAGCTCGGAATCGGCAAGACGCGAGATTGAATTTGTCTCCTCAAATTTGTCTCCCCAATTTGTCACCCTGGCACCATTTTGGAGAGTATCGCAGATGTAAACAACGCATGCAATGTATGTACGCGGATACCAGGGGTGATTCTAAGATTTTCGTTTTAGGGGATGAGGGTATAATAATAAAAAATAATAGTAAACATATAAATTAAATAAAAAAATTATTGAGTAAGGTGGTAAACTAAACTTATTGCATTTTGCAACTTATTGTATTCCACTGTACTGCATAGATAGGTATAACATTTGAGTACTGAATAAGCCATACAAGTCTTCCTGAATCCTCATCTCTCTCTCTCTCACACACACACACACACACACACACTCAAGTTTACTTAGTTATCTAAATGGGGACATTCCATAGGCGTAATGGTTTTTATACTGTACAAACTGTATATTCTATCACCCTACACCTAAACCTACCCCTTACAGGAAACTTTGCACTGTAATTAATATGTTTTATATTAAATGTAAAATGGTTTTATATATAGTATGTGTTTATATAGCCTATGTGTTAAGGGCTTCATTTTCGCTGGAGAAAACAGCTGTGGTGTGATGAGGGGTGAATGCAGCGAAAACTTTACAGGAGATGGAAAACCGATTGCTCCCCCGTGATATTTTGTAAACTGTCTTTATGACAAAGAACTGCACAGATGCAGATATTATAACAATCTATCGATAAACACACACCTTGTCCTCTGCTTCTTGCTCTGCGCCGCTGCGGAATGAAGAACGCAAAAGATTTAAAGAATGTTAGACCACCAAGAATAGAGCCAACTGAGTTTCATTGTATGGACAAAAAAAACTGAAACATTTTGCATAATATCTTTTTTTGTGCTCCACCGAAGAAAGTCATGCAGGTTTGGAAAGACACAAGGTTGGTTAAATTACAGTCTTTTCAATTTTAGGTGAACTATCTGTTTAGGTACAGTATGTTCAATGAAACTGTGCTTGCATTGCATTCACAAAGCATTCACTGTTTGCATAGAGTATGTCTCTGGCTTTACTGTCAGTTGTAAAGTGTGTGAGTATATGCTTTACTGCTCAATCTGAAGAGAAGGATTGTAGGTCAGGATGTTGCTCACTGCAGCCCAGCCAAAAATAGACCAGCCACGGTAATGTTTCTCTCACTTCTTCTCAATGCAGCTGCAATGGTTTACACAATTGAACCTGTCTGTCTGAAATTTTCATTGGATGGCTGTGTTGCAGCAAAAGCTACAGTTTAGATGGAGCATCATTTCATCAAAGCCTTGTGTCTTTCCTCAGTCCTACACCCCCAGAACACCATAGGAACCACTCACAACACTTAGCAGCTGAGTGACAACCATCCAGACACCCTAGTAACCCCTATCATTGTGTAGAAACAACTTTAAAGCAATAGTTTTAGATGGACAAACACCATTCACATTTTCTTCAAAAAAGTAGAACTTATTCTTTTTTCCTTGCATTTATCTTGCATTTTTTTCCCATTATGCAGGGATGAGAGGAATCAGTCCATCATTGTGAGCGGAGAATCGGGAGCAGGGAAAACTGTCTCAGCCAAATACGCCATGCGTTACTTTGCTACGGTCAGTGGCTCTGCCAGCGAAGCCAATGTGGAAGAAAAAGTTCTGGCATCCAACCCCATCATGGAGGTGAGTTTTTCCTGCATCACTAGATCAGTGCGCCATTCTGGACTCAGTACTGAGACTTGGGTTGTTTGTTTTTATGAAGGGCTTTAATAATACAGACATTCATATCTCAGAGAGCCAAACCCCTTGGGCTGAGAGACTAAAAGCTCAATGGCTGAAAATGAGTGTCTTGTTCAGAGCGTTCTATTTGCCCTTCACTGCATGGTCTTCACCTCCCCAGGGCTCATTTCCCTCGGAACAGCAGCAGGGAGAGTGTTTACATGTGTGTATGAGTGCTTGCATATGTATTAGTGTAAATTTAGTGTTAGCATGAAAGCTCATATGACCTTCTCTGCTGTCCTCAACTCATTTATTTTTTCTGCATACTTAAAGACCTACACAATCACGGTTTCAGAAACTAGCTACCTCATATAAATGTTAGCATGCTAAAGCATCATAGGAACTCCAGATGTGAATGCACATAATTGATTACTTTGTTTTTATGGCAGTATTCCATATATTCTTCACAGACAAAAGTAGAAAAAGTGCTGATTAAACAGTCAAATTATTAATACCATACTGACAAGTACCAATATAAATAATTTTAAAATATGACAAATTGGCTGTTTTACCACTCTTTATTTGTGCTATGCAAGTTCCAACTTATTAGAATAAGGTACAAATGGGCTAAAGGCACACTTTAAAGGGGTGATGAACTGCCTTTGTTTTTGTTTTTTTATTGTGTACTATAATCTGAGGTCCACTTATAATGTTATACAGATTTTTACATCAAAAACATCATAATTTAGAAGTAATAGGCTATTTTCTGTCCTGTTTTGACCCCCCCCCCTCATCGGAACGCTCTGTTTTAATAGACGTGGCGGATTGTAGACTTGGAAGTAAACGCCCACTGCTATGATTGGCTAACAGTTGTGTATATTTGACAGCCTACATCCTTCATAGATGGACACTGCTGTGACCCCCCCATCAGAACGCTCTGTTTGAATAGGCGTGGTGGATTGTAGATTCGGAAGTAAATGCCCACTGCTAAGATTGGCTAACATTGTGCATGTTTGACAGTCTACATTCCTCATAGAAGGATGCTGCTGAGATTTAGTTTAACAATGCATAAATACTCAATACATATAAAAAATCTATAATAACAGACAAAGCAATAGTGACCACGTAATGAAAACAGTTACTCACACTTGTGTCTTGCAACATTACTGTCGGATCCAATATAGTCGGCACATCATTGTCTTTTAGTTTCAATCTTTCTGAAATTCCTGCGTCGAATTGTGCTTTGTTTGTAAACGAATCCGCGGTAAAATTAAAGGGTTAGTTCACCCAAAAATTTTAATTCTGTCATTAATTACTCACCCTCATGATGTCGTTTTAAACCCGTAAGACCTTCGTTCATCTTCGGAACACAAATAAAGATATTTTTGATGGAAATCTGAGAGCTGTCTGACCCTGCATAGACGGCAATACAACTGAAATGTTCCAAAGTCCAGAGACGTAGGGTCAGACAGCTCTCAGATTCCATCAAAAATATCTTAATTTGTGTTCCGAAGATGAACGAAGGTCTTATGGTGCGTTCACACCAGACGCGAAGCGAATATGCGCATCGTGCTACTCGCTCTAGATTACTCGCGGGATGTTTTTCGTGTCACTCGCGTGAATAAAAACAGCGCAATCAACCATGCTGGAGATAACTACAATCGCTGTTTTGTACCTGTTGTCAAAAAGTCCCAAATACAATGGAAAGCCAAACGCCGACGTGTCTGGGTTCACAGCACCATCCAGAGGAGGATGAATAATGTTAGGATCCTGTATTAATGTGTGTGTAACATTTTACTACTGTATATATATACTGATATTACTATTATTTTTATTATTGATAGCAGCATCTCTGTAGCCATGCTAATAAAATACAACTACCACTACAACTGATTTTAACGGTTTTCTACGCTCCAGACCTATATAATAACAGACGGCTGCAATAATGCTCTCTTCTATTGTCTGATTCAACCAGACGTGCCAATAAGCTCTTCGCTGATTGGCTTGCGCGAGAACTCGTTAGGCGAATTTTCCGCTCGAGTTGTAATTTTTGAACTTCCGCGAAAGACGCGATTGAGGCGAATATCTCGCGTTCGGGGCAAACGTGTCGTGCATTTCACGTCATTCGCGTCGCCTGGCGCGAATTCGCCTCTACTCGTGTCTTTGCATTGACTTTGTATGTAATCTACTCGCGCGAATAATTACATTTGCGTTTGGTGTGAACGCACCATTACTGGTTTGAAACGACATGAGAGTGAGTAATTAATGACAGAATTTAAATTTTTGGGTGAACTAACCCTTTAAGTGAACAAAGGACCAAGTTCAAACTGACGCAGTCTGAAACTTCATTAAAAATAAAGTTCATCCAATCTTTCCTAATGTTGGGATCAGAAGGAAGGCAATGCAAAGACTGTTTTTCCACAACTTGGCACTGCACAGCATCTTGTTGTCTTCAGAGCCATCTTTATCGTTCAGTTTCTGTGTAGACCTAGGTTTTCTCGTCTCGTTATTTACACTACATGCGCGAATCGGTGGGCGGGGCTAAACAGTCAGTGATGTAGAAGCAGGCGTTGATCTTCTTCTGCAGAGGCGGTGCTTATCCACACTATTACATCATAAAGTAGAACATTCCAAAAGCTGTCGTTTTGGCAGACTGACTTCAATATAAGCTTTTTTAGACGAACACGAAAGTTTTGAGTTCTGAAACTTACAGGATGTTTTATTATGTCTTATGTCAAAAGATCAAGGCCATTTTGGTTTCTTATTTCATGACCCCTTTAAGGAAAATCCGGCTTTCACTACTCCCATAATGTATGATTGCTAAATTATTGAGCACTGATGGAGCAATACATTTTGTGGTAAAATAAATAAATAATAAAAGTTTGTTTATTTATTTATTTATTCATTTACTTATTTTTTACACGTCATATAAATGCATGAGGTGGTACAAATACTTCAGCTAAAATATTTTTTTTCATAATATCAAAACAATTACTTCGGCAAAGTTTGTACCATATTATCATTAAGTTTCATGATGTATGATCTAAGCTTGTGTAGTCAGATTGAATGAATTTGTGCCTTATAAGGATGCTGCTCATTCAGAAGCTCGCTGCTTGCTGATTCTGATAGTGTTCGTCACCAGGTTTCTGCTCTGTGGGGGAGGAGGTATCAACTTCCTGACCTGCTGTAGAGACCCAGAGATGCAACACTGTGTGTCGTCTCCCACACACATGATCTTGCTGTCCCTGTGTTTTTAAATCAATAACCCTTCTGTGCACTCCTTAAACTTTTAAACCTGTCCTGTTCTATAAAAATAAAACAACGACAAAGAAACCCAAAGATCAGTCCAGTACTTGCACTCAAACTGATGTCTTTCCTCCTCTCATTTCCAGTCCATCGGTAATGCCAAGACCACCAGGAATGACAATAGCAGTCGTTTTGGGAAATACATTGAGATTGGCTTTGATAAGAAGTATCACATCATTGGTGCGAACATGAGGACATATCTCTTGGAGAAATCACGTGTCGTATTTCAGGTAAGGAACAAGCATGCATAATGTATACATACATACATACATATATATAT